>NW_019524910.1:197498-198662 GCF_002814215.2 Seriola lalandi dorsalis
ACTACCCCCTACCCCAACCCCCTCCCCCCAGCCTGGGGTTTGAATTAATGTGTTTCTATTTTTGGCCCTCCCGTGTTTCCAGGGGAAACCTAATGACGCAATGACGTCAATGCAGGTCACCAGCAAGAAGCAGACTGGAGGAATTGAGTGGCTTCCATTAGAGGTTTTGCAGCATTTTCCAGAGAGGAGGGAGGAGGACAAAATGGATTAAGATTAAGAAAGGCACAGAAATAAAATAAATATAGAACGAAATGAAGGGGAGGCAATGCGACTGACGTCTGGGAAGAGAGAGGATGGAGGGAGGGTGAGAGGGTGGAGGTGGAGGGGTGGGGGGTGGTGGGGGGGACCCTACTGCTGCATATCAATGGGCGCCGTTCAAATTCCCAGGGATTATTGGAGGGAAAAAGGGGGGGAAGAGAAAAATGATGCACGCTTCCTCGGATCGTTGATGACTGGGTGAGCCCATTCTATTTATATTATTTCCTCTTTTGCTTATTGTTGAAGTGAGTAAAAAAAAACAACCTGCCATTCTGTTTTCGTGGTTATAGACAGTGTTGCCATATAGAGAGCCATTGAGAAATTCATCCCCGAGTTTGGCGGTGAAGCATGAGTGGCCAGTGTTTTCTCCGGAGAGACGTGTTGATGTGCGAGGATAGGAAAAAACATAGCCTGTTCAACTAAAAGTGTTGACTTCCACTGAATTGATTGCAATTCTTTATCATTAACCGCAGCGGTGGACGTGCTCCGTCTACAGCCCTGTTATACCGATGCAATACAAATTCTGCATCCATCGATGTATATTCACCGCTGACAGAGAGTGTGCTCTGAGGGGAAACACATTTTAGTATCGATAATTACAATACTGACGACTGGCCGTTATCTCAATATTAGAAACAGCATGAAAGGATCAAGGCAATACTTGCAAGCAGTGTCGTCTAATTGCAATGCCAATCACTCAACATCTTACATCATTTTGGATAGGCTCGTGAAATGTAAACGATTCCGGTGAGTTTCATTAAGATCGAGCTATCTATAGAAATGAAGCCGGTTGATCATCATTTGCCAAGAGGCTACTTTTCATAGCCGGGCGGTGTGTGTGTGTGTGTGCGTGTGTGTGTGTGTGTGTGTGTGCCTGTGCGTGTGTGTGTGTGTGTGTGTGTGTGT
>NW_019524910.1:198682-219063 GCF_002814215.2 Seriola lalandi dorsalis
TGTGTGTGTGGGGGGGGGGGTCGTCGTGCGCGTGGAACCTAGGAGAAGTAACGTTACTTCTTTCTGCGTGTGGAATAGCGAAGACTAGACCCTTCTGGGGGGGGTGCTCGCGCGCACGCGGACGCAGGCACAACCACATATTGCCCACTCGGCAGGCTTTCAATGCATTATGGCAACAAGTGCCAATTCATGCACGATCAATTCATCTACATCCCGTCTTGATTCACAAAAGCAGAGATTTTACATGGTTCTATCAGATGTTTTTATTCTATTTTTTCATTATTTTTCTTTTAGAATTCTTTCAATTTTCTGGTGTTCCTGCCATGCTCCGTTTACCCGTCTTTTTTTTTAACCAACTCCACTTCTCCCTCTTTACACAATCTGGGCTCCAGTGCAGGGCGTTCACCACGCAGCGAGAGCTGGTTTCAGCACCATGGACGGCGCTCTGTGTGTTTCAGGACCATGGAGAGCGCTCTCCCTGCATCCATCGTTTTAAGGCCAACGAGTAGGTGCCATGCAATCCTCTTTGAACACCGCACTGATCATCCTTTACTGTAAAGGTGGACCTACCTCAGGAACGTCTCTAAGACCAAGAGCTTAACGTGGTGAAGGGCCTGTAGGACTGACACTGCGAAAATTAGATAATTGGAGCCCGGTCGAGACATCGTAGATACACCACATGTTATTCATCCAGTAAATGAATAATAAAACAACATCTTCCATCAGTGTATGACGTATAACAAAGTAAGATGAATATGGAACAATGTAGGACACATTTGGAGAAAGAGCAGCATAGAATGTGACACTTTTTTTCCCACATATGACGCATGTGGTGAGGTAAGTGTGGCAGATGCCTACGTGTGCAGATGGTCCAGTCTGTTGGTCCCTATCCGCCCTGGGCTTGACGTAACACCCATATACAGGCATAGGCCCCATCATCCAGATGTGGTCCTGTGCTGTGCATGCCTCCTGAAAAGACACCACAAAAGCCCTTTTTTAAAAACTCCCTTTTTTATGAACTTGTTCTTTACTGGAGCATGAAATTTCATGATGTAGGTCTGCACATTGACTGGATTTACACTTGCAGTTTAGCTTGTGTTTAATCCTATGTCGCAGGACTTTTTAATATTTTTTTCAGGATTGCAGTAAAAAGTTCTGTTAGATCCTAAATTGAGATGTAATTTTTTTAAATAGTTTTTCTAATGGGTTTATGAAGAAGACCAAAATACAGTAATATACAATAATTCTTGTAATGATAATTGCTGCAGGTTGAAACAATTCAAGATCATATGTGCAATGTTATTCTCTAGAATATTGACTCAGTTTGCATTAGAGGTCAAACTTAAACCTGTTTAGATTTGACAAATGATCAAAATAGGTCTTGAAAGGTCTGAAATAGCTGAAAGAACAAAATATAAATAAAGGGAGGTATGGTAATATCTTAAACATGATGTGAGCTCCATTAATAATCCCTAGAGTAAAATCCTTTTTAAAACATCTTTCATTCTGTTATATAGCCATACTGTCTTAATAGAATAGCAGTAACTCATTTGTTTTTCTTGTTTGGTACAACAGATAGCATTTATTATAAATGGAATATAATAAAAGTATAATAAAAGTTCATCAGTTGAGAGACAGTTCTAATCAAAGTTATAATGGCAATGCAAACTTCATGAAAAGCACATAAAAGAGACTAAATGCACGCTCAATAAAGCTGCAATGGTCAAAAATGTAAATATTTGAACATGAAGTAGGGAAAAGGTGATAACTAGTCAGAATATGTTGTAAAAGAGCATTTTATTGTATTGTGTTGCCAGTAAATGTAGAGAATTAGATTCTCAAAACACACCTTTGCTGATTTTGTTGGATGAGAAGTTGATGTGAATCACCCAAGTACGCCACATTATTTGTGAGCAGTTTCGACCTTCAGCAGATGGTGGCTTTACAGGCAATTATTTCATTATGATCAGGGTGTGGCATGGGATGAAGCAACTACTGGTATCACTGAATTCACACAGCGTGAAAGATGTAGCTATGTATTTGGTGTTTTCTACTGTGTTCTCCATAACATGTGGTGGCTGGCTCGTGATGGTGGGCAGTGGCGGGGGTAACTGAATGTTTTATATTTCCTGGTTTCGGTATCGGCTGATTGGATGTGGTGTGTTTTAACAGTTTTAACATGGTCTTAGAGCTCTGACATGTTTGAAACTGATGAAGTGGAGTTTTGAATTATCTGCTTGAATGTCAGAGATTTATTGCTGCTGCTGATTTTCTGAATGGAATTCTAAACTGGTCAAGTGAGAGTGGATGAAAGGTGGAAACCAAAATCTAAACTATTTTCCAAATGTTACTGAAATGAAGAGTTGGTTTGTAAAAACAGTTCCTCCAGTTCTCGCATCACACAGGTAAAGCTCTGTCATATCACAACTGGTCACATCAGCACAGACCTTCCTTCCAAGGAACAGAACTCAATGAAAATGATGTTTATGAAGCAGTTTGCTCTGAACCTCGAGACAGTTCATACTGTAGTGCTATTCTGCGTGAGATCATCTTCTGCAATGACCAGTCCAGAGAGAATGAGAGCTGAAGCTTGTGAATGGTGTTGATGAGGTCCAATATACATCACACCGTGGGATTTAATGCCCAAAAGAAAGAGAACACCTTTCCCCTTTAAGAACTGAACTGTACCAGCTCACTAATCTGCAGAGAAGACCAGGGTGAAGTCGTGTCTTATCAGGTGAAAGGATGAGGTGATGATGTCAGGTGTCACCACCTGTCAGGTGAAGACGGTGGAGTAGAAAATGGTTGCACGCCTTTTTCCATCACAAAGCTGTGACAACTTTGGCTCCTGGAAATGTGGAGAAGACAACAAAGACCAAGTCAAAGACCATAATAACCAGCACCATACTGTCCTGCATAACATCTGCATGAATCATCTTATTTTTCAGCCATTCTTATCAACTTGGCGGTGGAGTGAGGGAGGAACCTCCAAATGACTCAAAATAAGAAGGGACTATCACAAGCTTTTTCTAATGTAAACCTTGGACACAGTTTTGAATGGCTGTAGTTGAATCTTCAGGACTTCTGCACTCAAATTCATTAGGAAGGAGCCTTCAAGATAATAAAGCTATGACAGTTATCGTCTCTTTCAGAGAGAAAAAGGCGACTTCTTTTGGTTCTTTTGGTGATGGAACATTATATGTGTTTCATAAGGACCCCTAATCAACTGTAACACCCTTCAGGAACATTCATTTAATTATGATAGAATCACTCAGTCCAGTCAAAATCAACATTATGATATTGAGCCTAAAGTCTCTGTTTAGGAGCCATTGATGATATATGACTTATATGAACCAGTGTCCCACTCTTAATTACAATGAAAATGATGCTGCTCTTCTTCAGTATTGTTTATTGAAGCTCTTATTGACATCATTTTTTCTAGGACATTTTAGTTCAGTTTCATGTAGCAGCATTGTCAGCATCTATACATTTTATCACATCTTTGTCGTTCTCCACATTCCATTCATTGTGTCTGCAGTCAGCGGGGTGTCTACCTTGGCCATAAAGAATTAAGATGTACAAACAGTTTACAAATTCATGATATTCAATGAGAAGATCTGTAAAAAACAATATTTCATGATTCTTGGTTTGGGTTTTTGTAGATACATTCTTTAAGAAAACAGTAGGAGATGTTTTGTGAATGAAGCCAAAATGAATCATGAAAGAATAGAACTCATAGAGTGAGTCAAGAAAACAGGGTTCATATAAAGTTGTGGCGTTCGAGTAGACAACTGATTTTTGACAAAGAGACTTTTAGGAAGCTTAGGGGCAATATGTTTCATGTGTTCGTGAGAGGTTGTGTAATTGTCACCTATATACCTGTTGTCTTTTTGGTATCACCTTCATTGTGATCAGCCATTTTCTGGACAAATAAACAAATAAATAAAATTGGTATTAAAAAAGTAACTAGAAACACGTATTTTCTTTTACCATGCAGTTTGAAGTACTTTGTGCCCTGTAGATGCCACCCATTTTGAAAACTACCTGTTTTAGAAAGGCCTTGCATACATCTGATGCGCTGACGGCTCTTTCCCCTTCTGTAGGTGCTGAGGACATCGCCACAAGATCATGAAACACTTTGTCCTTTGTGGGTCTTTTTGCGGTCTGGGCTTGCTGTTCCTAAGGCAGTAGCCAGGAAGCCCTTACCCCAAAAAGTATCTGCACTGGATTCTGGCATCTGAAACAGACGCCGCAACTTCTTTCTTCTGGATGGAGCAGTGAGTATCTCCCGTCTCTGTGGGTGATTCAGAGCGAGGCCCCTACTTATTAGTGACTTACACACAGTACTTTAAGGTGTTTTAACATATGTCACAATCTGAGCTTGTCAAAGGCTTGGCCAAAGTTAGGTGTGGCTTTTGATCAGTCGGGAAATACAAGAATAAGATTTTTAAAGAGGAAGTATTTGAGGGACATAACACAGGATGTGGTTTAATCGGAACAGGCAACCTGAGACAAATCCGATTGCAAGTAGTCTTATTACAGTAACAGATTGACAGCAGCTTGACTCACCTCGACTTCAGATTGAAAAGTGTAAAGCTTTAGTTATATATATCAAAAAAAATTAACGAGTCAGTACACATACGGTATATTCTTCACTGTTCACAGCAAAGGAAGAGCCATTAGGTTGCAGAATAACATATGATATCTATACTGAATATCCTATTTGTGTCCATAGAAGAATCTAGATAAAAGCCATTACTCGTTTTCCATTAGTTCATGCTTATACACAGGAGCAGGTGGAGACGGATGTCGATTATGGACAGAGGTTAAATTAGTCAAAATGACAGTGACGTTTCTCTTAAACTTTGTACATTTAAAGCATATGACAAATTCTGCTTTCATCATGTCATATAATACTAGTCTGTTTTTCTAACTTTGTTTTGGAACAGTGGATGTAGATCTGTGTCATGTTAGTTTTTTCTTATCCAGTTAAAAAAATTATAGTAATAGGCTGCCTTCACGCATTTGTGGGTACATTTTCAATGATTTTGCATTATCCCTGTGTGTAAGTGTATTGTGGAAATAACATGATGTAATGGTTTGGTTTTCATATCCTGTACGTCATCAGGTCCAGCGGTATAAATTCAATCTGTACACTCCAAACATTTTAGATTATATGCTATAGAATTTCTATTGTATTTATAGTATTACATTTATTGATTATATACCCAATAGAAATACATCACATCATATATGTTACAGGAGTATCTGTTTAAGTATTTTCTAAAATAACATATTTATGAATGGAATAATCACCAGGCGAGGGATTTATAGAATGATGAATTGAATCAATGAGCTGAGGGAAAAGAGACATGCAGCTTCGAGCCTTTGACGTCCTATGTATTATATAAACATGATTATTTATCCAAACCCATGAGCTTCCACAATGTGGTTTTTGTACGTCAGAACCTTAGGCAGTTTTTGCTTCTTGTGCGCTGAAGAAGACACTTGCTCAGACCATGTGACTCCATTGCTCAGTGAGTGTTTGTATGCACGTATGTGTACTGTACATACAGTGCATGCTACATATGGGCACATACAATGAGGAGAACATGTTAAGTGAGGTTGTGCAGATGTGTTGTGTCCTTCATTGTAATGGCAGTGGTAATCTCTTTCCATTTGTACTCTCAACTCTACTCCCCTCTCTGATTTTATATTGTAACCTGTTCTCTTGACTGCTTCTGTGCTCGTGTGGTCATACATGTTCATTTTTATTTAAAGTCACTCACCTTTTTTTCTTGTGTGTCATCTTGTTTTTACATGTTCATTACTGTAAGCTGGACATTTCTTGAGTGTCTTGTGTCTTGTTAAATAAAGATTAAATAAAATTAATATTGTATTGTCTTCTTGTCTGTCCAATATTTTATAACCAATATGAATCCTCCTTTGGATTTGCAAGTGTTTCAGTACTCTGTGTATGTCTAGAGTGCTTTATGCTTTTTTTTATGATACACATACTAAATATTACTAAATACCGATACAAACATGGCAATTGTGATCTCTCTGTGATTTCTAACTCTCTTTTGAAGAATCGCTTTACAAGAATTTGTCAGAGGTTTAACGAAAACCCAGCTCCTTAGATATTAAGTACAAATACACTACAGCTACAACTGACGCACATCATACAAGAATAACACACTAATTCTTTAAAAAGTAATACAGACTTTACGGTCCAAAAACAGCGCCAACTGTTCCCACACTAAACCACTGACTCTTCCTGCCTTGTGGGTGGCTGCAGTATCACAAACTAACATGAGTAACATGTTTTCCAGTAGACAGGGCCCTTGCTTCCATTAATTGACCTAACAAATCTCTGCCTGACCTTCAGATTGGAGCTAGAGATTCCCAGTTAAATCATGACTGTGGCCTGCAATTTGTCACACATCGCCCTGGGAAATAGGGCAGCGCCTCATCCATGTCATCAGATAGGGACGTGGGTTGGTGGATGTACTTTTGCTCCTCTCCCACTTGTAATGGAGTAAATTAAATTGGTAACCACAGGCAAAAGACAGAGGAAAGGATTTTTTCTGTCTCACATTACTGCACAATATTTATTTTCAATATCTGTGGCTCCATGTAATTTGAAACAAAATAAATATTTGGGCAGAAGAAGTGCATTTGGAGTATTTTTCATGTCTTCACAATGGTGAAAAATTATGATTTTCTCTTTAAAATATTTTCATACATATGAAACAATGAAGCATATCAGCCGACAGAACAGATGGCTTAAAAAATATTAATAATAAAGAGGAAAATAATCAGATCAAACAGTTTGAAGGGATGGACAGAACTTGTCTACACTATGGACACAAACGTTTAAAAAAGAAAGGAAGAGAGTTGTCTGAAAAGGTAAAAGAGAATCAAATATTCATAAAACCATGGGAAACTTCTGGGATACACCACATTAAAATACTTGCTGAAGGTCTATTGTAATTCAATATAAAGATCCACAATAATTCAAGGTCATAAATGCATGATTTCGGAGATGATGCATTTCATAGGAGATTCTTTAAGGCTTGTCTTGAAAGGGAATGAATAAAAAGAGAAGAATTGTCATATAATGTTGAGACATACTTAACACAAACTGATGAATTGGTTTTCTGTTAAATCTCTGGGTGACTGTAGCCCTCCAGAGGATGTGTTGAGAACTGCAACCAAGAACACAATGCTGCTCCATCACATAGACAAACAAAACACTGTTCAAAAAAAGTACTGAAGCGAATTCAAAAAGTATTCCAGTAAAGTTTTCAGTATTCTAAAACTGGAAACAGACATGTTTTATAACAGGTGTATTTAGTTAAAATATCAAATTCATACTGGTAGTCTCCTCCCCATGAGGTATTCACACCAAAGTTACGGTAAAAAGTGTTAAACATGAATGATTGAATGCCTCATTTGGTGAAACACAATATGCTCTCTGAGCACAAGGTTGCTATTCTTGGCTTTCGGTTTTCAATAGGTCTGGTCTGTGTTTTGGTTTTCAGTCTTGGTGTTGTTGCCAAACACTGCCGAGTATTTTGTTTCAACTCAATGATGTGATTAAATTTAATTGCAAAAAGCCTGTTTATAAAAGAGGTTTTAAGTGACTTGAGTGGACTCAGCAGAAAATAAATCTTGTTCCAGTCATTCATGCTGCTGGGAGAACTGGCAGCATGATTGTGTTTTTATTCAGGCCACTGGAGATGACGCAAAAAATTAATCATGCAGAAGTTTTGGTAGATGCGTCATTACTTTCAAGACCAATAAACTCCTTATGGTTAAAACATCATCCCAAGTGGTGTAGTCAGCGGTTCTCTGCAGTTGTATTTGTCTGTTAGTTAAACAGTGAAAAAACGACTGCTGCAGCAACTTGGACAGGAATGTTGTCACATTAGCTAGACTAAATTACAAATACAGATTGTGGATTATGACTATGTGGATTTACTTCAATATTGCATGTGCAACATTAAATTCACAGTAGTTCAAATTCTACTTCTTAACTTCTGAGGACGACAGTTTAAATATAAAAAGAGGCAACAATTTTTAGGGGCCAAGCTAATGCTAACTTCGGCAAAGGGTTAGCTTTTTATTGCATTTATTTAACTAGAAGGAGAATTTAACAAGAATAAGAGTCTACAGCAATGTTAGCGGCTGTGTGAGACTGTACAGAGGTTTGCAGCAAAATGCTAACTCCAGAATGCTAAAATGCTGACAGTGACAATGCTAAGGTGCTGATGTTTAGCAATTAATGATTACCAAAATTTGTCATATTTTGGAGGTCCATTGTCGGCATGCTAACATTAGTTAATAAGCGCTAAATGCATGGTACACTGGTAGCAGATGGGAATGTCATTTGTTTTGCAGGTATTTAGTCAAAAACAAGTATTTAGCAAATCAGACTTTTAACTTGATGGTTGCACTAGATGAAAAGGTAAGGGAACACCAGAGTTATTAGAACTTATCCTGAGGGGGCAAAAAATAATATCTCTAAATTTCATTGCAATCTATCCAATAGTTGTCAAGCTATAGAGGAAAAGTCAGAAAATCATCAAAATAATTAGGATTCATCCTGTAGGGACTGTGGATGATGTATGAAATTGCATGACAATCCACCAACAGTTTTTGAGGAGTTTTGATCTCAGGACCAAAGTGGTGACGACTGATCGACTCAACCGACCGATCAACAATTCCATTCATAGAGCCACACCGCAAATGCAGCTAAAAATAGGTGAGTAAAACTATTTTGGTTTGAAATAAGGTAAAAAAAAATTGAACATGATTCATGATAACTGAGATTCCAAGGAAAATACACGGCTTTCGGTTTACAACTGAACTTTGGATAAATCTGTCCGCGATGTCTGATCCTTTGGGTGATTTAAGTCTACTATACAGTCATTCTCTAAGTCATGTGGATTAAACCACAGCTATTTCCTGTGCAGACAAGGCATACTGGTTGCCTATAACAATGGTGCACTGAAATTTTTTTTTCACCAGAAGGGGGGTCAGTTGGTGATGAAAAAAAAAGGTGGCCATATGCCACATCAGCTTACTGGAATTGAACAAAGCAGATATTCCAATAAATTGCTCCTCCCTAGTTTCCATTTTAGACTCCTTGCATCATCGGCTTCAGAAGCAAAGTATTTCCATCTGCGTCACATTCTTACTTGAACATAAAGGAGCAATGTGTTTGTGTTCCGTAGCCCAACTGAATGGACGAGACAGTTTGTTTTGGCAAGTTACAGTATAAGATTCCTGTTCTCGCAAACAAAATCATTAATTAAAGTTCTGGGAATCTTGTGCCACCAGGTCGCCGACTACAAAACAGGGTCTCAATTAGTTAGAGTTTAAATAGGAGATGGATGCACAACAGCAGTTTATGAAAAGAATGATGAAGAAGAATCAGTTGACTGAAAAAGTTCAAAGCTATGTGACTGATTAACATAATTCATCCACTACCTTGGCTGCAGAGGAATAATGTCTATTTGGCATAGTTAGCTCATAGTTATTAGAAAATAAATACGATAATTGCATTAAAAGCTCCTTATGTTATCTAGACAGATGTAGATGAAGATGAACACAAACAGAAACTGGTAGAAAACTTTGAACTTAGCTTAAAAATCCAACTGTTAATGTAGCCAGTTGTCCCACATCTTCAGTAAACTTGTCAACCTAAGAAATAGGTCGGTATATTTGGTATAATTCACACCTTCTACACAAAATACCATAGCAGGAATTTCCTCAATATGAAGGACGAGCATACGTCCTCCAAAAGTTGTAACCAAAACCTTTACTTGAGAACAAGAATAGCTTAAAGACAGGTTACCTCCCTGTCGCAGGGATTCCACACATGTAAGTGTGTTTTGGAAACTGTGAGGCATGTAAAACATGCGCCTTTCTTTGTTTTCTTAGTGTTTCGTCAACTAGAAAACAAGACTGGCGGATCAGTTCAAGTGTCTGTCACTAATGTTGGCTTTTATTCTTTTAGTGGTGAGTTTAACACGTGTCATTTCAACATTTTCCACTTTAAAACCCCTTTTTAAAAAAGTCATGACATTCTCATGCTTTTAATTTTGAGGAAATATTTCCTCCCAGCCTTGTGCTGGGCTGCATTCATGCAAACCTCAGTGTTTGGTGATACTGAGAAAGTACTCAATAATACCGTTAACGGCCCATTCTGAACCTGAGCATAAGAACTGTGTTTTCCCTAAAGGCCTTGGATTTTCCATCAGGGCTGTTGGTTAGTCCGCTGTCCTTCAGCTGTTGGCCCTCAGAGTCACTAATGCGGCAAAGCCAGATTGAGCCTCCTAAGGGGAGCGATGTGTCTGTTTATGAATTAAGCCGAAGCTGAAAGATGATCCTTCTTGGTATCTGAGGGTTTGTGTTTTGGGTTTCCATCATTTTCACCAGGACGAAGGCAAAGAGAACCTTGATGGGGCTTATATATAAAAAGGAGAGTGAGCCGATTTTATTAGACAGTACTTTGTAAAGAAGAACTTACTCTTACAGTAAACTTTCACAAACTTTGCCAGAGACTGCACTCAGTGATGCATTCAGGTTTTTCAGTAAAAGCGCTGAGGGAGCTTAGTGTAATTCCCCATTTAATGTGAGAAGTACCTGGGTTGAACAACCTTGAGGATATACAGGTGACAGCGCTCACAGACGGTTTGACTTGGCTGTCATGGTGTCACTGGTGTTATTGGAAATTCTGTCATTGGCCACAATAAGGGAACTCCCATCGAGGAAACACAGATTTAAGATTGTGTGCAGCAAAATTGAGAATGTCCTTGCAGTAAGTACATAGACGTTCACTGAAAACCTTGGCGGTTGGAGCATCAAAACTTGAAAAACACCTCCGGAAACCGCCACAGTTTATGAACTCTGTGTGCCGTTATTATGTTTCTATTTTTAACTTGTTGCTGCTTTTGCCTCTAACAGCAATAATAAAAACAGGTAGACAACGTCATAGGCTCCACGTTCCAGCAAAGAAAAGATTTCACGGTTCTTCATTCCATGTATATCTCAAAAGTGAGATAATTGCTTTCGAAGACATATAAAGAAAATCAGAGGACAGTTAAAGATTCCTCTGCAAGGAGATGATGACTCACTGCCTTTACGCTGAATTACAAGATGGAAAATACCATTTTCTCATCTAATATTGCAAGGCATTTCACCTATGTATAAGATGGCATTAACATACACATACTTTATTTCCATTCTTTCCTTCTCTAACGTATCATCTGTTTCTTTGTTTACTTGTGCACATGGGTATTAGTCAGTTTGTGTCGCATGGTGCCAGCTCAAGCTACAATCTACCTACACATTTTCCATTTCTTAAGAGTTAAATTGAATTGAGACATCAAAAACAGGCTTACATCAGCAGACACGCACTCAACAACTGAAATAATCAACTGGGAAGCAAAAGTAAGAACACAGGTTGAGTGCAGGTTCCAAGTAACTGAGTCAGAAGAATGTGATCTGTCTTTTTATGGAATTTGGTATGATGTTCCTGCATAATCAGAGCATGTTGAGAAGTTGACCTGTGAGGGTCAGGCTCAGGTTTGAGTCGGGGGAGGAGAGAGGAGGGGAATGGACCCAGGCTAGACTCACGTTCAGAGCAGACTATTTAAATGGGGGAAACCTGCAAAGAGGCATGTGTCATCTCTCTGTCATTCATTGGTACAGGAGCACAGCGACAAGTCAAATAACAGGTAAGGCTATTACATGATATTTTACAGTATACGAGAGTATTAGGGTGGAGACATAAATTATGACAATATTATGTATATGTATAAAGTAATGCTGTAATCTTTTATTAAGTAAAATAGAAGCTTTAATATATCTGTTAGTTACTGAGTAGTTGTTATGGGATCTTTGTCATTTTCATAACTGAGTTACTTTTTGTTTTAGGATGCGCATCCTTCTGGCCCTTCTATATGTTTATCTTGTGGCAGCTCCTGGTTGCACAAGTCTTCCCAGAAAGGGAGACTCCGTGAGAAATACCATCCACAACATAATGAATATCGCTCAGATAACTCTGGTCCACATTAAGAAACTAAGGACAAAGGTATGCACATTGCTTTATATGAGCACAGTTCACCAGTTTTTAATTTTTCTAATCAGTGTGTTTTTAGGAAAGTGTAGGATGTCCATTGTTTTCTGTTTTCTTATTATTATCAGTTATCTTTTTTAGCTTTGCAAGAACAAGTTTAACTTAAATTTTCTGAGACCACATACATCACGGTAATGTAACGGTATAAAGAAGTACATCAAAGTAAAGAAGATTTATTCATTAAGCTTTAAATATTCCCTGTCAAACTAAGCAACATATTGATATACATATGACTTTTTTTTCTTTTAGTTGCCAGTATCCCCACAGATAGAAGTCACCAGTCCTTCCATTGACGGACTTATCAGTATCAGCCATGACCTTGGACTTTTGGACAATGAACTACAGAGCACAGATCTCCTCAGCCAGATCCAGGCCGATGTCTCCAGCTTGGAGGGAAGTGTGCGCTCCCTCGCTCTGACAATGGACTGTACCATCCAGGCCAGACCCAGTGAAGAGACCAGTGACAGTTTGTTCCCAGACAGTCACCTTTACCTGACTCTGATCAAGGTGCAGCGCTATCTGGAGAAATTGCTTCTCAACAAGGACAAACTCAAGGTCTGTTAAGAAATCCACTCTTGTATCATATATATGTCAAGTCTTGCCATAATGCAAATATAAAGAAGATTATTTGCACAAATAGCTGAGTGTAGGCAACAGTGTAATTTGTCTTTGCACATACTATTTTTCTATAGTAGCATAATAACTGGACTTCTGTCACATATTGATGAAAAGTATGTGAATAACATTTCAGCCGAATTCTCAATACTCAAGCAATAATACTTTTCCTTTGGTTGCAAAAAGGTTTGCATGTAATGCAGGTAGCTTTTCAAGTGTGTACTCTTTTTTATCTCTCAAATTTTTTGAAAAAAAAACAAAGTTTTTATAGAAGTTTAAAAAATATTTGAACTGTAGATGTATTTTATATAATGTAGATTTATTTATATCATTTGGGTATAGGAACAGATGTTTGTTCCAGTATTTTTTACAATTTGAAAGATGTTTTGTATGTTGGTGTGGGTATTCAATTCAATTATGTGCAAGTTTTTTTTTCAAGGAAAAGTATGTAATCTATTTGATGAATGTGTTATGTTAATGGTATTTGATTTGAAGTTTACTGTTTATCGCAGAAACATTAAGCTTACAACTGAAAGCAACAGAGTGTGAGACTTTTTTAGCTGAAATGTCATTTGTTATATTAAACTCTGCAATAAAGATTTTAGTCAGTATTTTCTGCCTGTAGATTTGACTTTTATTTGTGTGTTATTGTGAAAACAATTCTAATGTTTTTAAATTCTGGTCAACTTTCTGTTCGATTAAATTTCACTGCTGGAGAAAATAATAAAAAATTTTAAATGTAATATTGACCGACTTTATCAATCTAAACGTAAATGTAATCTCAGGCTTTGAGTTTTCTAAAATAAAATAATGAATCTATGTCAGAAGTGTACACCAAAAATATAAATGAATATTAAATATAAGGTCTGTTTCTGTAACATAGACACGTTACTGGAAAGACAATATACCATAAAGTCAAATTTTAATGTATGTTCAGGCTTTTGTAACGATCATGGCAGTGTGTCACCATAAATGTTTGTAATAGTACTACTACTATACTACTACAACTACAACTACTACTACTAATTATGATATGATTTATGATGTGACATGAACTAGAGTTGCTGTGAGAAGTTAATCACTTAAAAATCAGACTAACCAAGAGTATATGGCGTTTCAATTTTTGTTTTATACATTGCTTGAACTATTCTATTCTGTTCATAATTCATAAATCATAAATTTGCTTTAATATATTGTCTTTTTAAACCTACAGTAAAAAAAATTAATTTATCAAATATTTCTTCAGTGTGTGATGAATAAAATGGCCTCTCTCAATATTTAAGCACATTTTTTTCAGAAACTGCAGGGTCACTGGTGGACAACATTTCATGATAGAGACAACAACAAAAAAATATACAAAATAAAACAAAAACCGAATAACAAAAGAAAAAGCCTCTTACAGAACTGAATGAATCATAACATAACATCCTTCTCTGTAATACTGTGTGCTCTGTACAACAGAGGTCAACACTTTGGCAGTGTGGCCAATTTGGGCAAAGCACAAGAATGTGCCATTAAAGTTTGAACTCTGACCCACATACAAACACACTTATAGTAACATCATCATGCAGAGCGGTCTTGTGACACATACACAACTGTAAAATATTACAGTACACTGAACACCTCAGCTAAAACACACAGACGGGAGTGAAGTGATTCTATGTGTAAGCAGACAGACCAGAGCTGAAATTATTCTTATAATTGTGCTAAAAAAATTATTAAAATGTAGAAAGAAGCATCTGTGCCAAAGAGGGCACTGCACTGCTCAAACCGGGTTACTCAAAATATTGATTTACTGTACAATATAATCCAGATCCAGGATTCCTTCGGAAATTTTTGTTTAAAGGAGGGAAAACAAACAAGTAGAAAAAGAAAGAATGCAAAACGGAAGAAGTGTGTATATCTCAAAAATGAGAATCTAGCTTTGCGTATAAAATACAAACAATGAGGACACATTTCACGAGAGATATAAATCTGATTTGAATTCCTCTAAATTGTGTGTAAAGTCTGGCTCTCACCACTCTGTCATTCATTCACCCTGATTTTGTAGAAATGTCGACATAACTTGCATACAGATCAAGACCGCCAAGAATGTGAGCTCGTTTTTAGGAAAAGGGAAAGAAAAACTACATGTAACCACGTCGACAAGGGAAGAGGTGATGAAATGTTATTTTGCTGCAGAAAAAACAATGTTTGAAGAAGGTAACAAAGCAGTCTAGTGACAATTGTGAAAATATTTGTGAAGCCCTAGAGAGGACTAAGTGTGCAGGAATAGTATGTACAGTATGTTATTAAATAACTATTTTCAAAAAGATAGTACTTAACAAAATTAGAAACAGTGCAACGGATAAACCTGGCAATGATATCAGCTATATGCAAAGGTCTGAATAAACTCACATGGAGCTTGGATTAAAAGGCAGAAAAACCTCTCTGGCATTTAATTTTTCACCATGGCCAACATTTCTGCCATGATCACGTCTTGATTTATAACACACAAAAAGACACATGGAATTTAAGTTTTCTTACAGCTGACAGACCTAAGCCTGCGTTTATAATATATATTATAATGTAAAAACAACTTATTGTTTTTTTTTATGCTGTAATTTCTTAATTCTTTTGCGTTAGTTAACTATATGGTATATGGAGCTGTTCTAATTAGTTTGAATAAATTGAGTGCCAATACAAATTCATTCAAACTTGAGTTTTTGAAAAAGGGACAGCTCTGATCACGTAGTGGGTATCAGGCTGTGCCATCAGAAATCTACTGGGCCCCGTGATGGGCCCATCGTACCTTTGAGCTGCCTTTAAATCCTCCTCTCACTCGAGGACAGAGCAGATACTAAGCAGCTCCATCCAGCCTTATATCTACATTTTATTTGCTTAGGCTACAGTACCGTGGCTGTCCCCACTGGCTTGTCTTACAAATATGTAACACTTATATCAGAAACTTTCCACACCATTCACAGGCTTCCTTGAATCCTATCCTTAGCTAAGCAACGAGCAGATATTTGGCAGCATGATCGGGTCACTGAAAAATTGAGACAATGGGACAAAAGAGTTCACAATAAAGTGACAAATAACTAAGAGCAACAGATTTTATTTTTTATAAATCAGTTGTATAATTGAACTTTTTCAGGCTTTCCATTTGTCAGAATTTTATATATATATATATAACACACACACACACACGTACATTTGCGTGCAGTTTATTTAATTTCCGACAGGATTCCTGAGAGTGTACATACTTTTACACTCATATTCCGTTACTCCTGTTCACCTTCACAAACAAACAAAATCACACTTTGGAAATCTGAAGTATGCATTTTAAATACCTTAGTGGTTTCTGCCGAAATAAATAGAAAAGCAAAAAGCAAAAACAGAAACAATGCAATTCGCATTTAAGGTCCAAAGGTTTGATGTTGCATTTTATGCAGAAAGAAGGGCCCTGTACCACGAAGCGACAACTGTGGATTATCCAGATATCTTTGGGTTTCACTCTGGTATCACGAACCTGTGCTGCATGGAACAGATTAAAACCTGAAAAACTGAGTCCTCATTCCAAGAGGATTCCCACATACACAAAATAGTTAACAGTAAACTGACAAATAATTAATGGCAATATCTAATCTTATAGATCAGTAGAACTGTTTTGCTATTATCGGGTATCGAGAACTTGTAAACAGTCTGACATTACTTTTAACTTTTTATGTGCATCACATATTCATAACATTTTGTTTATCATCATACAAAAAATAAAAAAAACACTCTTCCTGCATTTAATTACAATCTATCATTAGCCTTACTTTAATTCAGGGAGTCAGAGTTGAAGTTGCTTCATGATACAGGCTTCAGATTCAAGTGCAAAACAAGCATAACATGAAGCTCCACAGCAATTTATTAAATACTAGTTATAACTATGCTTAAAACCAAAACAAAGTCAAACAACTGAGAGTGCATTAAAGGACAGAGGAAAAAAATGTCTGTTACATTATTTTTGCTGTTGATAATATCGCAGCTGCAAGATAATGTAATTAAAGTGCATTCTCTTTGAAATCATAAAGCATCTTACAAGTTTAAAATTCAGTGTAAACAGACTCCCCTAACAGTTTACATTTTTGTTTTGAGGGGGGAAAACCGGCAGCGACTTCAAGAATTTTTCCAGCGTGGAGATATAGTCTTGTGGGTGGCACCGCATGTGTGCCGCATGTACCGACTCCTTCCACTTCCTGCTCTCCACAGCCATGCTTCTCTTCCTCCAGAGGTCAATCGTCTTTTCTATGGTTACTGGGTTGCACAGGGCATCATTCTCACTGAAGAAGAAGAGGGCTGGCGCAGTGATTGGGCTGTTGTTGAAAACCTGGATGCTTCTGTCGTAGAAGTCCGCTGTGTGGGCTTTGAAGAGCCAGAAGTAAAGCATGGCTGTGTTTTTGACTAAGCCCTCTAAACGTGGCACCAGAGTCTTACCGAGGCCTGAATAGCAGCAAGAAAGCAAAGAGTTAAGACTTTATTTAGGTAAAGTTTGTGTACAACTGGTTTGTGTTTAGACAGAATTAAGGGTAATGCAGTTGAGATAAGCTTCTTTTCTTGAATGGAAAAAAGCTGTGCTGTAAAAGAATCAATGTGAGGTATTGTTTTGTAATCAGTATCAGTGGCAGGGCCATAGCCAGGATTTTAGAAATGCTGAGGTCACAAGTCCACCGTGCCTGCTGCAACCCCACCCCTGTAACACATTTGCATATACATATTTACTATAATAATTACCCTTTAATTGTAAAGCTGCAACAATTAGTCAATAATATTTTGATAACTGGAGCCAAACAGTTCCAGCTTCTCAATTGTGGGAATTTGCTGCTTTTCCTTCTTGTACATTTAAGTCATTTGAATATCTTTGAGATTTTGGATGTTAGTTGGACAAAGCTAAATATCTGACATCATCACCTTGGGGATCTGTGAAAGTGCAAAGGACAGGTTTTGTTGACCAAATGATTAATTGAGAAAATAATCAGCAGAATAAACAATAATGAAAACAATTATTAGTATTAGCACTTATTCAAAGTAATAATACAAAAACAATGTTGCCATGATACCAAAGCTTTTTTTTTTTTTTACAGTTAATATTTCAAATTCACAGATTAGAACCGTAATTATTTGATTAACTAAATGATTAATCAAAAAAATGTACAAACTGTTTGCAGCCACTGTCCCAAGGTGGGTTGGAAACAGGCGGCCACAAAAAATGTGCTGGACTCCTGACAAACTGGAGCAGTAGGTCAGCTGCCTCATGAATTATTTAAAGATCTGGCGACCGTATCCAACACAAAAGTAACCTGAGCCCCAGTGTGACTGTAGTGGATCACTCTCACTCACCTACTGCCATGTGCTCCAGAGAGCCAGCCACCAAGCTGTCATAGATGTGTCCTATCACCCTCTGGCCCACGCCTGCATATTTTTTCGGTCCATGAGCAATGTGTGTGAGCATCTGGGTGAAAGTGTAGCCACCAACAGAAGAGGCATGGACCAGCACTGCCCTCCCTGAGAACTGAGGCTCATCCAGAACTTTCAAAACTTGCAATCCGTAGTCAAGCCCCCATTGAGGCCACAGGAAATGCATTACGCCGCTCTGGACCAGGAGGACATCCATTCCACGGTCCAGGTAAAGGTCCCTGTACTTGGCCACCGCCCCTGGCTGTGCACCGAGCCAGGAGAAGAAAAGAAGAAGTGGACGGGAAGTGGTGGCACAATCTGATTGGTTTTGGCAGGGGGCAGGTGTGTGTGATGGTGAATCGGAGAGCAATGGACAGGAGGATGGATCTGCAGGGGAGGAGTCACTGAGGGGCAGAGCTGACGGTGATGAGGATGAGATAGTGGAGGTGGAGTCTTTGGCAGGATATGTCTGTTCCCCTGCCTGTGGCCGTGGAGCGTAATAATAAGTTATGCCATTCCTGATCCTCTTGACAATGAACTTCCCTCCAGTGACTTGTTCAGACACGGTTGCATCAGTCCTAAAGAGACTAGAACAAACGACAAACCACAGTCAGATTTAAAAATGACTGAGGGCTAAAATGGTTTACATGGCATAAGCATAAAAATGTGAAGCGTTATTTATCTGAAGAATTCGCTATATATCCTCCTGAGATCCAGAAAAAATGGGTATTGAAGTTATTTAAAGATAATATTAGTTTTCTGTCTTGTAAACAGTTGTTATTATACACACAAATACCGGTCACTTTTGACATACTTCATAAATGTCCACCCATCACCGCCTACTCCTTTCACTGATTATAGCCTCACTTGACAGGATCTTTAATGCACTTGCCAATATTGATACATACAGTGGGGTCAAAAAGTCTAAGACCACTTCCCCATTTATTCATTCACTAGAGATTCTTTAACTAAGTCCTCTTTCTCAGTCTGTGCATTTGGGCGACACAACTGAAACGTTTCCTACAGATAATAAAATGGTGCTTAATGACAGATCCACATTAATTCATTTACATTTGGACCATCTCAGTTACTAATACTAATGTTTTTATTCATCTGATGAACTTACAGTCTGATATTTCACTAACCGTGAAATCAGGAAGAATGAAATCATCATAATCTGATTTTGGATGTTTGTGCCCCCACCCCCCGCGGGTTGCTATCTTGTCGGAAAAAATGAGGAGGGGTGGATCAAACTGCCAGAACTCTATAACACACTTTCATCACGCACACCCAAAGTGAAACTACAGCAATTTAAACGCATTACCGGCTCTCAGGAGGATAGCTACACCACAGCATCACCCGGCACATTTTATGTTCATGCAACTTCCGCAAAACAGGTCAGAAGCAGATCATTCGTCGTTCAGTTACCCTGAGAACAGCAGGTTTCCCATTCTGTGAGGGGAATAGGTCCGGCAGCGCCCTGGTCCTCCTGGTGGTCTGAAAAATTGACTCCGGACGGTCAGTCAGTTCTGCCACGGTGTCGGCTCCACGCAGCAACACACAGCCCTGGATGTTGGCTACAATTAAAGAGGAACTGACGACCGAGAGCCCGCCTCCGTTCCGCCGGCTGTCATACTCTTTCAGTTCTCTGTGAACGCGCAATTTGCCACTGCGACTGATGCGACCAAATACGACGCTCGCTCCCGTCAGATTAACTCATGAATTAACGCAGGCGGAAATTTCTCAGAAAAGATCATGGAGCAACAATAATGTGACATTAATCTTAATGATTTTAGCAGAACTGGAATTCATTAACCATTTTATTTGTGATAGGTAAAGAGTTAAATAGACACCATGCAGCCGAGCGATGTATTTGGTGATATTGCTGCAAACAGATCTTATCTCTGAAACGGTTATTTATAGTTCAAAGGATCTGAGAACAAGCTTCCGCCGTGAGGATAGTCACACTGGCTGAAGTCTATTTGCTTTGACCTACTAATGAAACGAGTGCAAGACATTTCAGTGCCACAAGATGGAGCCAGAGACTGAAAAAGCAGGTTGGTCTTCTGAAAGACGAACTTTACTACCTCAGCATGAAGAGCACTCTGATGAATGTGTGTATTGTAACGTGTATAACTGACAGTGATTACTTAGGAACAGTAATATGAATTTCGGGGGGGGGGGGGGGGGGGGC
>NW_019524910.1:219113-220070 GCF_002814215.2 Seriola lalandi dorsalis
TGCAGACAAACCAATGCTGGATGTTGAGCATAGAAAAAGAGGTGCTATGTGAAGGCACGTCCTTTGTGCTTGGGCTTGCTGTAGTCTTCTCCTCCTACTACAACTTCAACCTTCAGTATCAACATGATGCAGCGTGCACGCTGGAATTCATTCAAAGGTAGCTTCTTTTTCACATATACTGTACCACAGAGCTTGACTTGATGAGCTTGACTTTAATAACCTGTAGTGATAGCCAGTGGTGCCTCTGACACAAGAACAGCAGCTACAAACATAACTACTGCCTCTAGTAATATTGTTGTGGCTGATACTCCTTTTTAACATGGGTCAACTTTTCTGCATCACTACATTGTGCTGAACATGCTCTTATTTGATATGTCGCATTCATAGACTGATATCACCTGAAAGAAAAATATTTTTGTCCTTCTATATTGTTTTTCAGAAGCTGCATTGACATCAATCCTGAGAGGGGCACAAAAGCAAGCCGTGAGAAGGTGCAAAGCAAGAAGAGCAGCAAGATGGTCCAGAAGAAGCCAACATCAGTTAATCCGCATGTTAGCACACTCATCAAGAAGATCAGTGACTTCAAGTGGGACTTTGTCTGATATTACACACGCATACACACACACACACACACACACACACACACACACACACACAACCCCCTATCTCACCCATCCACTCATTTAAACACTGCGTTCACTTATGTGCTTCACTAAGTGACTAAAACCTCAGTGTATTTTCTTATTCAAACTATTGGAATTTGAGAAAAAATGTTGCATAATTGTTGACCGTTCACGTCCCTATGCTACACTCATGCAAACTATACTGCTGCTGTTCTGCAGCAGGTTTATTAAAACAGTTTGATGTTCCTCTCTCATAAAAAACAAAATTGCCACAGTGAGTTAACAAATATTATATGCACTGTAATTTAAATTAAAAATTGTTAATCTTTCGAAA
>NW_019524910.1:220125-220881 GCF_002814215.2 Seriola lalandi dorsalis
TTGTTTTATTTACAGTTCTGACTGTTACATCTTATAGTGCAACTGTTGTATTGTCCTGGTCAAACATGTTTTTATTTTATATTGTCACACTCAAATTTGAAGTAATTGACTTACCTTACTTTGTCATACAAACATAATCAGAAGAGATTGATTCCATTATTTTTGTGATTTCTGTTAACTGATTCTAACTTGTTATCTTTTTCTTAGGTCCAATGATGCAGACAAACCAATGCTGGATGTTGAGCATAGAAAAAGAGGTGCTATGTGAAGGCACGTCCTTTGTGCTTGGGCTTGCTGTAGTCTTCTCCTCCTACTACAACTTCAACCTTCAGTATCAACATGATGCAGCGTGCACGCTGGAATTCATTCAAAGGTAGCTTCTTTTTCACATATACTGTACCACAGAGTTTGACTTGATGAGCTTGACTTTAATAACCTGTAGTGATAGCCAGTGGTGCCTCTGACACAAGAACAGCAGCTACAAACATAACTACTGCCTCTAGTAATATTGTTGTGGCTGATACTCCTTTTTAACATGGGTCAACTTTCTGCATCACTACATTGTGCTGAACATGCTCTTATTTGATATGTCGCATTCATAGACTGATATCACCTGAAAGAAAAATATTTTTGTCCTTCTATATTGTTTTTCAGAAGCTGCATTGACATCAATCCTGAGAGGGGCACAAAAGCAGGACGTGAGAAGGTGCAAAGCAAGAAGAGCGGCAAGATGGTCCAGAAGAAGCCGACATCAGT
>NW_019524910.1:220931-309087 GCF_002814215.2 Seriola lalandi dorsalis
TATATATATATATATATACACATACATATACACACACACATAGCGATAGATAGATAGATAGATAGATAGATAGATAGATAGATAGATAGATAGATAGATAGATAGATAGATAGATAGATAGATAGATAGATAGATAGATGACTGCAGAAAATAGACCCAGGGGAACTGCAGAGATGTGTGAAAATTCTCCAAATAACTTCTTGTGGTTTGATCCTTTCACATTATGTGTAGTGAATTGATCCATTGTTAACATAAAAATATATTACAGCAGCTTTAATTTCTCTGGTTTGCACATTAACAGAAAAAGCCTTAGATTTTCTTTGCCTGGCTCAGCATGGTCACTTTCAGGCTCAGTCAGGCAGAAAAATGTGAGTCCCACAAAAACACAACCCTTTAAGCTCACTAGGCCATGTGCCTGTGTTACCCTCAACACTAGCTCCCCCTCACTACCCTACACCCCTTTTCTCCAGTCTTATGTCATCCTCTTTAACATCCCCCCTCATCCCAGTCGATTCTCTATACATTCCCCTCATCAAACCTCTCCCTCCCAGGCAAAGAAAGCCTCCATCACTCTCTTCTGACCCTTCCTGCAAAGCAGCAAGACCCTCTCACCCATTTCCCCTCCTCAGCACCTCAGACCACCCCCCTATTGCTGCCACACAAACCCCTGGCCTTTCCTTTTCGCATTGTTTCTCCCTGGCCTCTATTGTCCAAGCAAAGAGAGAAAGTTGGGAGGGAGTGGAGGCAGAGAAGAAAAAGAGGAGAGGAGGGGGGAGAGGGGAGAATGTGCCCTCTCTGTTCTCTGGGCAGGACGAGTACACCCACATCAGGGTGTGGAAATTCCGTTGCAGCTTCCTGCTTTTTCTCCCAGTGTTTCCCTTTTTACTCCTCTCACTCATCTCTGTCATATTTTCTCCTGGCATCATGTGCCTTCCTAACTTTTCATGCATTGGAGGGCATTACACCAAGCATGTCTTGTTTGTGTGAGCAGGTGGCAACTATGCCATTTAAGGCTAAATGGTCAAAACTAAACCGTTTAAAATGCAGATATTGATGCTTTTTTAAAATGCCACAATGTTAGGAGTAAGAATATGACCAGAACCAACTCCAGGAAACATGCGGAAATTTGCAGTTTTACGGTTACTTAGGCTTGGAAGGCGTAGCAAATCATTATAAACCAAGAGCAAAACAGTCTGGAGTTATGCTTTTCTCCACCACATTTTCTCATCTGTTTTTCAATCGTATAAAAACCTGAAAAACATTGTATAACTTACTTTTTTATGACATTGGCAAATTTTTGTTTGATTTGCTGGTAACTGTTGATGAAGCAACGTAAGCATTCACTTAGAGCCATGTCTCTGCACCTGGTGAGTCTATGCCCAACATTCATTCTTTAAAAAAAACATTAAGCTGCTGTAATCAATGTTTTTATTTGTTACAGCAGCTTAAAAATTATGCAATACCAATTTACCCAAAAACAAGAAAGTAGCATTAAGGGTGACACAACATGTGGCATGGTCATCTATCATTTCTTTATCTCTCTGCTTGCTTTTCCATCCATCTTCATCCATCTTTCACCCTTCTCCATGTGAGGGCTGCGATTTGCATTCATAACATGTTTAGAGGCTGTTGTAGCTCATGTGTGACACCTGTCGTCTCCATCAATCTTCCTTACTGGTATGGGAACCGAGTTAAATCCTCAGTAGGTGCTCGTAGCTGATGTATTAACATACATTCATTAATTACAGATGGCAAGCGTACATCTCACTGGACCCAAACATCTGCACCATAGTCCCATTTGAAACTTCCAGCTGTCATTTTGTATTTTAATCACTCTGCTATATTGGTAATTTAGGTGTTGTACCATAGGCACAAATAATTCTTGTTTCTCACTGGTTTGCAGGTGTCAGATAAAACTTTATAACTGAACATGCGCGGTATATTAAACCAAAGGAAACCATTTTAAACAGAACTTCTGCTTCATGACACATTATCAGTTAATTCTCACTGTTAAAATGAACCTAATGATGGGTTAATCTTACTACTGCTCTGTTAAAAAGTGACAGGTTGAGCAGATAAATGACCACTTGAATAAGTGTGATAAAACAATATTGCCTCTCTCTTTCAGCTCATTGTTTTGGTTTTACGGCTTTAAACTTTGTCGTTTCAGTTCAGTCTCAGGGCTCTCACTGGTGTCGTTTCCAGATGGAGCAACTGCTCCCCAGCACTAAACAGCAGACAGCGACTGGCTGGGAATATAAGGAGAATCTGGAGGCTAATAGAACAAACAAATAGAGTTTCTGGTAAGTTCTGAATACAGATTGATCTATCTCACTCTCAGACACAGACACACACACACACAGACACACACAGACACACACAGACACACACAGACACACACAGACAGACAGACACACACACACACACACACACACACACACACACACACACAAAATTGGTATGTATTGTCCAGTAGGCAGGGTGAATGCCTGCACTCAGCCAATACATAGCAGACTGCCTCCACCAAATCCACTCTAATGAAGTGAGCTGACAGTTTGCCTCATGTGAGGTCTAAACTGAGCATTCACATTCACAAATGATTCATCAGTGCCATATACTTCAGTGCTGTGAATACCCAAACAAAGTGAAGATGGCACATTATTTATCCCACAGCCTTTCCGTGTATCTCTCAAGTAAATGCAGATGATTTGTCCGCCAAGGTCATCTCTGATCCTCATCTAACAACCTTAATCAGCCATATCTAATCTGCGGGGAAAGCTGTCTGAGAACACATTCACAAAAACACACACAATAACTCACTCACACACACACGCACACACACGCACACATTCAGTGGGCTTAAAGTTCACATCCTAGCAGCACTTTACTCGAAACATACACAGGGACGTTGTGTTGCATGTTAAGAGTTACCAAGTGCGTATTGGATTTCTTCCCCAGTAGGATTGTCTTTATAGATTTTTTTCAAAGGTCATATTTACACCATGACTGCAGCAGTTCCATATATTAAGACCTGCGATGATGACATGTCTCACTCTGCTTTTTATTTGTATATTTTTGGGGGCTTTTTATGATACCACAGTAGAGAGACAGGAAATGGGGAGGAAGAGAGAGGGGGAACGACATGCAGTAAAGGACAATCCGATGCTGGATTCAAACCGGGGCCAACTGCAGCGAGGACTGTAGCCTCTACACATGGGGCGCCTGCTCTACCCACTGCGCCACTCGACACCCCCTCACTCTGCTTTTAAGTTTGGGAATTACAGCATATAGTCTGTATAAGGTGAAATGTTATCAACAAATATTTATAGATGTTAACATAATAGTGGCTGAAAGGCATGCAATAACACTGCAGTGAGACACACCTGTACAAAATCATGGTTTTCAAAATTAAAGCTAAATATATCTAAGTAAAAAACCTGCTTTAAGAAGACTAACTGTTTTAGTGGCTAAAGGTTATTGGGTCTTGACCTTGCCGGCACTATAAAAAGACCCTGGGCGGAACCATAAGGATGGCAGAGCCAATAAACTATTGATAGAGTCCATTGTTTTTTTTTCCTTTTACCCCCAGACAAAGAAACTTTCTTTGACCTTCACAATCTGCCATTGTCTGGCACTTTCCGTGTGCTGGAGCCAGCAGACTGTACGAGGAGAGGACATCAGTATGAAGTCACACACACACACAAAGACACATGCACTGGTTTCTTAGTATTCTCTAAGGGATGCCGATTTGCTTCACAGTGTCCTCAAGACGCCAGCCAGACCTGAGAAAGCACGAAAAGTCCCTTTAACACACTGAAGTCCACTGCCATTAGTCACACTGATAGCACAGGAATATGTGTAAAAGTGCATGATACAGTCTGCAGAGGTTATCTTGAATGAGAACTGTTTTCAGTATAGCAATAGGATACTGGACTGCTTTGAAGAGCTGGAGTAAACGCTAAATAATTTATCTAAAATAATCTATTGTCATTAGACCTAAAATTAGCAATCTTTATCAATCATTTTAAATTAATAAAATATAACAGAACGGAAAAATGCAAATTACAATTTCCCAGAGCACAAGTGATGTCTTCACATCTTAATTTGTCCGACCAACAGTCCAAAACTCAAAATATTCAGTTTACTATCAAACATGATAAATTGAAGAAATCCTCACATTCAAGAGGCTGGAAAAAATAAACATTTTTGATTTTGGGGCTGTCTCCATATTTGTTTCAAAGAAAAGTTACATTTGATGAGCTATGTGATGCACTAGTAAAGAAATGCATCTGTACAGATCATGACAACCTAAGTATATCATGTATTTTAAATATTTCACTGTCTTCCAGTCAAGGTCTACCACGATAAGATTACATTTTTTTTTTAAGTTGTTCGCCCTCCGTTATGACATATATTTGTATTACTGCAAAAGCAAAATGAAAAACTACAGGAAAATCGAGAACAGTATTCGGATATGAATAAATAAAGACCGCCATCTTTAATTAGAGCACACATGCTTGTCTGTTGTTAAAACTGTCCTCTGGCACAGTTTAAAGATCAGCTTACTGTGTCCCAAATTCATAACTTCATAGGACTGAAATATTACTATCTGTCCTGAGATCAGAACAGGGGTATTTTACCTCTCATATCCCTCACTGCTATTAAGTGAAGCATGCAGGCTCGAAAGAAGCGTTTATGTCTAGTTATTACAAAAGTGATTAGATTTCTTATATGGCATGAAACCAGGCTTTAAATAAACCCTGTACAATATCTACTGTCTCTAATAATGTTTTAAATTCTTGAAGTATCGAAGCTCTTAAAAGACTGAGCATGTTCCTTATCCAGTTCAGTTTAGTGTGGGGGATACCTTTCTGTGCCTTTTCCATATTAGCATATTGCAGTCTTGACTAGTTTTGAAGGTCAGAATAATGGTGTATGTATTTCAGGTGGTGAGGATATACATCCTCAGATATTGTGTCCAATCTAAATCCAGTTATTCTGCATAAAAACAGTGGAAGAACGAGCCGTGTGGCAAGGAAACTATTCTTTTATCTCACTAGGGTAAAAGTAAAGGTGGTAAGAATAGCAAGGAGAGTCAAGATCAAATATGTTATTAAGGTGATCTTTCCTGCGCCGATGGGACTGAGCTGAGCTGGGGAGGGGGCTGCATCATTGGCAGGACTGCACAGACACTGTTCAGGAAATTATGTTTCCTTGGGCTGGGAGTTCGCTGATTGTTTCTATATTTGGGAAATTCCTGAGGATCATAAAGGCAAGGATCTGGGGAATGTTGTGCTAAAGTTAATTCACAATAGTAACACCCTCTGATTGGACACCTTAGATGTCAGCAGAGATAAGTCAGTGACGTCAGTTGACAAAATAATGTTTCAAAACTGTGACAAAGGTGAGTGTCTTCAAGCTCATGTACACTTTGTATAAGGCAGGAGATTGCGTGAGTTGTTCAGTGCCTGGGTGGAGCGGGATGGAAACCAATAATACAGATGCTTTAAAGGGGAACTTGAGGGTATAGCAAATTACATAATTACATAACTACATTCAGTCATATTGGACAAATCTGTGCCTCCTGATTAATGTCCAATGCCAGTATTCAGTGCCAAGACAGGAAGTAGTGTGCATGATTTGTAACCATGGCAGATAGAAAGTGTTTAGAAGTTGGGGTGGTAAGTGGGAAAATCATCCTAATTTGACATTCCTTTCTGGTGACAGGGTTGAACTTTAGCTAATTATTTTTTATTGGTTATGTTAATGGTGTACAAACCAAATTATCTAGGGATGCAGCAAAGTTGATACAAAAAAGAAAAAAGAAAAAAAAGAGAGGTCCAACAGAACAAGAAACACCCCAGATTAGCAAAACAGCAACAATATTACCCAAAACTAACTTCCTGGTTCAATGATACTTGCCAAAATTTTCCTGTGCAATGAGTGATTATTACTGACATTTCAGGCGGCTAACTTTAGGGCTGTATGTCCAAATAAAGTTGTAAGCTGGTTAAACCTTTGGTTTATTTACAGCCTCTCTGTTACTTTTCTGCTCATGTGTGTTTGCCTTCACTTCTCCTTTTCCAATACTGACAGTCGACACAGGTTTCTTTCAGCCATGACTGATTTGTAACCATAATCAAGTAATTATTTGAAACCAAACCAAGTCTTTTTTTGGTGCCTACAGCTTATCACTAATGAAGTAAGCTCAGACAACAATTCTTTTTGCAGCAGTTGTAACAGTAACAGTTTTGGAAGACAGTGACAAGTGATGTTGTCCTGCTGATAGGTTTATCAGATCAAGAAATACTTAAATGTGTCATTCTGGAGGGCATTTACTAACTATGAATTGTGCTGTTTAATTTGGAGGACCTCTTGCTGCAGATTTCAACAATTACCCTGATGAGCACAATTCATTTTAATCACTAGAGAACTATGTAATAAACCAATATTATCCTTGACATAAACTTAGCATATGAGTTGTATTAAGTCTTATTATAGCACTTGAAAACAGCTGCATTCATATTTTACAAGCTTATAGCTTGTGTATGTGTGCACATGCAGGTGTGCATGGGCTATGTATGTAATATTCATGTGTGTTTGCATAAGCCATTGTCATCTGACACCCAACTCTGTTCACCAGTGTCCACAGCACTGGGTGATCTCCGCTAATGAACAATTTGCTCAGTGAGGTGTGACCACAGGCATTGTGATGGAAGCCACATAGTGGACTACTGATGCAGTGAGCGAGAGAGATAGAGACAAATACAGAGAGAGAGAGAGAGAGAGAGAGCGGGAGAGAGAGAGAGGGAGGGAGAGAGAGAGAGAGAGAGGGAGGGAGACTGGAACTCAATTCCACACAGCAGACAAACCTACACAGGCTCAGAAAGACGGTCTCTCCTGCAGCACTCACACACACTCCCACCACTGGCTGTGGATTCTCCATCTTACTCCATACATCTGTAGGTAAGCAGCTCCCACGTTTTCCTAGTTGTGCATCTTTCTCTTTCTGTATCTGTTTAATCGGCTGGTCTGTATCTAGATATGAGGGATGTGTGGGTCTGACTTCCATACATGCTGTTACATGCTGAGACACGCACTCTAGCTGCAGCTATAGGTAAACACACTGACACACACACACAAACATACCGTATTTCATCAAATACATGTAAGGGGGCTTGTGGCTGATGTTGGTGTATTGATATTCATTAAAACCAGGATTAAGGAGATCAGAAGGAACCATTTAGTGGTAAATCTATAAGCAAGTAAGCAATGTGTATGCCGGTGGGTGTATAAATGAGAGTGTGTGTGTCTGTCAGTGTGTAATTTGGGTACAGCTTATGTATTAATTTGAATAATATTCATGAATATCTGTCTTGGGCATCCTTGTGTTTACTACAGAGGCATGTACAGAATATATACATGTTTGTGTGTATGTGTGTGTGTTAAGGTGATAGCAAACCAGCAAATGCTCTTGCAAGCATGGATTGGATTGTTTGTGTGTGTGTGTGACTGACTGCCTATTTGCATATGAGTGCAGCACACTCCTGCAAGCGGAACAGCGGAGTCCAAAAGGTGCTCAAATCCCGGGGATTAGCAAGACGTCTTTGGCTTCAGCTGTCACCATGGCAAAGGCAGCCGGTGGAACGCCTGTGTTTGAGAGCGTCCTTTATAAATCGGCAGGTTTACTGCATTCATCAGCTCTAGGGCTAACACAAGCATTAGCCCAGCACAATTAATGTCATTCTCAAGCATGGGGGATATGTTTCATGAGTGGTCAAGGTGGGATTTTAAAGAGATGGAGTATAAGAGGCGTGAAATATGTTTGGAGAACCAAACTAATCTGTGTAAAAAAAAAAAAAAAAAGACATTTGAGTGAATCAACAAGTTTTCCCCGAAAAATGCAACTAAAGATGTTATAAACTGTGCTGGTAATGTTGTGATGGCATTTCTAAGAATCACTAGATGAAAGCCCACAGATTAGAGCAGAAAGGGATTAGTCTTGTTTGTAAATAGCATGACTCAGGATGCTGTTTGGTTGTTTAACCAACAGGACATACTGTATGTAACCTGCTGGAGTCCTGCCTGTGATGCCGCTCATTTGGACTCATGGCCAGAGGTTTGGTTTTACTTGGACATGAGAGCAGCTCTCATTGTAGTCAATATTGCCCATGGAGTATTGACTATAGGTCAAGCTGCCTCACAACTCACAAGTTAGTCATGGAAAAATTATGTCAACCAATGAATTATGGAGTTTACTTAAAAAGGGATTAATGAAACACATCTAGCACTAGATGCACAGGTAAAGAATAAAACTGACTTGCAAATAAGTGAACTTGCAATTTTCCACTTGAAGCTTTGACATTTGGGAGACTTATTCAGTTTCTGCCTTAAAGTTTGAAGAGAAGATAGATACCACTCTCATATCCCCCTGGTAAACACAAGACTACAGCCAGCAGCCGCTTAACTTAGCATGAAGACTGGAAACAGGGGGAAACATGTAGCCTGGTTCTGCCAAAAGATGACAAAATATACCAGCACCTCTAAAGCTCATGAATTAACACATTAGTTACTTGTATGTTTAATTTGTACAAAAACAAAGTGTAAAAACAACAAGTTGCAGTTTCTATTTTATGATCCAGTAACTTCCCCATGTCTTGCCATCACCACGACGTAAACAAACACACAGGGGGAGTTGGTGCAAAAGCAATATCACTGAATACAAAATATGAGCATCAACTATGAAAATAGGATACTCTAGAAATTGTTTCACTCACCAGCAAGCTGACTGATTCATTTTAAATTGCAATATTGATATGGCATGAAATATTTAATCAATGTTTATGGGGACGCTGAAAACAGTGTTCATCCATAACGGTGAAATGCACCAACCGTAAAATGAATCTGTGAACTTGAAAGAAAACAAATAAGTTCTCAAATATAGAATTATAGGGGATTCTTTTTATTATGATGATTACCACCTAGGAAGATTAATTTTATCTTGTATATCTTTGCCGAATTGCCACAATAATTTGCTATCACCATAACCACAACTACTGTAGATGATAAGATGGATAGACAGATACCTACCTGCTACACTAAGCTTTCTAACACTTTATAAAGCCCTTCCAATGCGCTGCTTTATGCAGAATAAATCCCTGCTGGATTAAAGCGGCCGGTCAGATTGAATCTGTGCTGTATTGACATCCCTGTGTAGAGTCAAAGTCAGGAGAGGACAACAGGAAAAAGCCATACGTTGACTCCTTAGATGGGAGATAGATCCCATGGTGTTAAAGGGCTGCAATCGAAAACACAGGACTAAACAGCACGTGGGAGGATGCACATGTAAATGCATGGCCACATGCAAGTGCACCAGCATATAACCATGGATTTAATGCTAGGGTAAAAACTAGTGGTTGTAAATATGCACACCCGCAGAGCAGGAAAAAAACAGTGGCCATTTGCAGGAAGGTAAATTACTCCATTATCCTGGACTGTGTCATTGATCCTCAGGCCTTTCCATGCTTATAGCGGGTTTGTTAAAATAGTAATGACATTGGCCACAGTCAATTCGTCTCCATTTGCGACTCCCCTCAGTGTAGAGCCTCTCCATTTCAATCACTCAGGAGAGACACACACCTCTCAGTCACTACGTTACTCTTTCGCCTCTCCTTTTATAGCCTACTCTTTTCTTTCCCTCTCATCTCACTTTAATTCTCAGAGACTGCATTTATGCCTTTCTCTTTTTCATTAGCTTTTGTACAGTGGCCTTATTATGTTCACACAGAGGGGCTTGTAAACATTGCCGTCAGATTAATTGGGAAGACAGAATTTTCCATAGGGTAATATGGTACAGCAGGTTGAAGACTGATTGAGAACAAGATGGCTGATGGCCCTGAGAGAAGAGATTGAGTGGGGGCTTCTCTCACACACACACACAAACACACACACAGACTAAATTGAAAGTCAGGAGTCTGTTTACAGAGTTAATAAAGGAGGCTCTGGCAACAACTAAAATGAGCATTAGGGAGACTGCCGCAGAGTTTACTCTCCTGGACTAAGAATGCCACAACTGAATGTCAATATGGGGGGATTTGTCTCTCTCTCTCTCTCTCTCTCTCTCCTGCCCTTGTCTTTTGCTCTCTGCCCTTCTTTGCTGCTTCTCCTTCTGTTTCTCTATCTCTGCTCCATTGAGCACACTACAGTGGCAGGCCCCCGTCTTTGTCGGGAGCAGTGAGACAAAACGCCAGCAAAATAATAGAGGGGACTTGTAAAATTCCCCACAGACACTTTTTATAGTTCCTTTCAACTTTCTCCGCTGCCTGTCGAACCAGACAATGCCTTCAGTAACAGACATGTATTTGATGTGGTGATAAGTGGTGACAAGGAAGTTACAGGCCCAATCTGGAAAGGTAGTGGAGTGGTTTTAAATTCATTAGTGGCTACTTATCTTAAAATTTCTTTATTAATGAAACTGGTTCATGCAGTTCTGGACAGAGGTACTGACAAAGTGACAGATTAGCACTGTTGTGTTTTAATGTCTGTCAGCTCACTGTTTCGTTTTTTTGGTCCACAGCTGTAATGTCCCTCAGGCAGCTCTAAAAAAAAAAAAAAACCCACCATGACCTTGTGTGTGTAAATAAGCCACTATTTGCTAACACGTTTGCCTATCAACTTTAAAGGTTATACTACGCTTGTGTGTTTTACAGAGGTTGATTCCACTGACCGCAAGTGACCAAAAAATTACTGCAGGTTAAAAGGTTCTGTAGACGACCGCCACTGCGACTAGATGTCGCACTACACCACCAGCGTCTACAAAAAAACAAAACAAAACAAATGCTTCGTCCAGCCATCAAAACACAATCCAACCACATCCTTTTTATATACAGTCTATGGCCACAACCGTTAACCCACGCTAGCATTGTCGTGATATGCTCGACAGCTATGCTAGCAGTTAGCCAGCTAGCGATAGCAACATTTGCCAAACACATTGTTAATATGTGAGCCAACGTTAACATGCCAACAGTAGCCGGTCACTAATGAAAACAGACGTGCAACATTATGTAGCCATCAAGTTACTTACACATGGAAGAGAAGAAAAGCCAGTTTAGAGTCAAGCTGGAGCCCTTTAGCAGCTAGCAGGGCTCTCCATCTCGGTAACGCCAGATCAGTATCTGCTTGGCCTGGTGAAGAAATTCAGCCTTGGACTTGGACCACACGAGTGACACTGAAGAAACCGGTAAAAATCTTTAAAAACTGTATGGATGTTTTCACGGTCCACCGGCTGACCAGATAGTCCCTATGGCCAGTCAGCCTTTGCGCTGATCTTATTGTCTGAGGCATTTTAGACGAGAACGTGTTTTTTTTAGTGGAGGAAATTCTGGAAGGCCGTTTTCACCTGAACGCAGCTTCCTGCAATGTGTCATCTCACCTGTGGGCGGTCCATAGAGGGGTGGTCCCTGTGTGTTTACAAAATTAGGGAGGGCCAACAGTTTAAATCTAAGGGACTCACATGCACTAACATGCACATGTACATGCACTGAAATGTATGCACTGCCAGACCTTATACCAAAACAACACGTACAGATGCCGTATGTCCACTATATCTTTACATAGAAATTAGCTATTGCTGGTATATTATACTTTAAACTCTCCTTTACAGAACCTTTAACTGTATAGGGAAATACACCATAGGTAAATTTATATTTCCATAATTGAGCAACTAAATGATGATTATGATCAAATCAGAGCTGCATTAAATTTTTAACTTTCTGGAGCTGGAAGACTAAAAAACTGATATTTTTAAGAAAAGGTGCTTGCACATCTCCCATGACAAGATGAGTCAGCCATCACCAAAATAGCATCTGGTATGCTACTTGAGTCAAATCAAACAAAGTAAGAATGGAAATTCTTCTACTTGCCTCAGTGATGGGAAAGTGTGCTCTGAATTCTGCCCAAAATCCTGGTTGTGTTTAAAACATAAGGAGATATAGTACTTATAAATGTCATTCTGACTGAGGGACTGTGCAATCATACACTTACTGTAAAAACATGTAGACAGATAAAGGAAGATATACTGTGAAGTGGAGTAGGGCTTTGTACTCTACATGAGTTTCCTTTTCCCACACTAGATGATACTGAACGAATGTGATGCAGAAGTGAAATGTGAGAATGTTAGTGAAAATAAATTATACATGATCCCTGCTGTCTAAATAATTGATCAGTTATGCATCAGATCATCAAAAAGGCCATTAAGGATAAAAAAAATTATTTGCTCCAAGCTTGACAACTAATTAGAATGTTTCTATACACAATAAAATGGACTTCATTCCTCAACAAGTCACATTTCCCTTATTGGCCTTTCAGTAATCCTTCAGAAATTGCTTGCTAAATGTCTTGAAGAAGCCAGCAAAGTGTGTGTGCATCAGAGTGTGCACCTACTACAGAACAGTACAAGTGGGCGAGCAAGTACACAATTTGCGCTAACGTGCAGAGATGCAGAGATTCATCGACAGTCCTATCTCTGCACGCAAGAAATGTGACCATGTGTGGGTTGGTTGGTGCAAGCTTGAACACACAGGCATCTAAAAACAACCTCAACTCATTGGAAAATTATTTTCATGCTGTTCAGTCAAAACGCTAAAACTGGGGAGTGTGTGGGAAGTTCCATATTTGACCCCCTCCAGTAGTCTTCATATCTCAGGGTCCAACTGTGTATCCAGGATGGTTTCATCCCTCCAGGCTGGAACATAAGGGGAGATGGCAGGTCAAGTCCCTGCTCTCCTGATCAGCGAGAACAAGCCTGTGACTCTTATGGCAGCGGCTGATTGATCTCCTGTGTGCATACAAAAGAAAATGGCAAGAACGTGAAAGAGTAGAGTGAACTGGCATGGATTACGGAAAAAAGTGAGTCGTAAAAAAAACTTGTCAGAGAGAAGAACAGAAGCTGATGATGAAGAAAACGTGTGAAATATTATTCATAAAGAGAATGAGAGCATGATAGAGACTGGAGAGAACTTCACTGTGATAGTGGTTCTCTGTGAATATTGATGTTTTTTGTTTTTTTTTACTCCCACACTAACAGATCTTTCTCCCTCCGCTTTAAGGAACAAATAAATCTGAGATTGAAAGAGAGCAAGGCCAAAGCTGGGGGGCAGTGGAAGGGGGAGTTAAGTACAGCTAAAGCATACAGGTTGTTGTTCTCGCAGGGGAAATTCCTTTGGTGCTCCGCTCTTTTCACTGAGGCAACAGGCTAGTGACTTTGAACCACTTGGTGCTCCACAAAAGAAAAAAAGGTCCGTCTATTCTTATGTTGGCAACCCCAGACCCTAATTCTTCCCTAACCTCCCCCAACCTAAGTCTCATGCACATTATTTCTTGACTACTCCTCGCTGAATGGCATACATATGGATGGAAGCTCTTTCTCTAATTGGTCAGTCCGTGTGGCCGCCCAACCACTGCGACACAGCATGTGCGTGAGCAACAGCATGACATAAATACTGACCACCACATCTAACAGGACACCACTAATTACAGGGTGTCCATATTACTTAAGTTCTTGTTGTGATTTGTGGTGGGTGACATTTTTTTTAGCCGGCTAACTTCAGCAGTTGCTCGTATTGGGTGGCATAGTTTCTATACTTGATTTATTTTACGGTCTGGAAAACAGGTCACACTCTAAGGAGCTGGAGCTCGGCCTTCCAAAAATGTTCAGTGAAAAGCAAAATGAACAGATGCAAATTCTATCAAGTCTTCGTCAACTGAAATTCAGCTGTACAAGAGTGGATGAAAAGTGTGTCACTCAGTGTCCTGTTTTGTGCTTGTCTTTTAGGCCGTTTTGCCAGAGAGCCAGCCAAACCCGCCTCAGGGAGCAGGAGAATGGAGAACAACATGTGACCGATCCGTGCGCCTCTGTCGACAGCATGCTTCGCCTCCACCGGACCTTGGTGCTCTGCTTCTGGTGTTTTTTGCTACTTCACAGGCAGGCTGTGGCTGACGAAGAGGCCTTCTGGGGACCAACACCATCAAGAGAAACCTCACCTGAAAATAAGTCGAGATGGTTTTGGCCCCCGTCTCTGCCAAAGATCTCATCCTTTCCCTCACTGCCGTTCGGTATCCCTTTTTATGGAAGCTCGGACAGTAACAACGAGGTTGCTGCGTCGACCACAACCGCCAAGGTGCTGACAGAACCAATCAATCACTTCCAAGACTCGGGTTCAGGGGAAGGGAGCAATTCTGAGGCATCTGAACCATCCACCACTTCAACCCAGGGGCTTCTAACCAGCGTGACAAAGATAAGAACTGAATCACTTCCCACGGTGACATCAGATTCTCCACACAGCAGCATAGCGCAGACCGACAATGATACTCTTGTTTCAGACTCCCACTCTCCCACAAGCAGCTCTATCAGAAGCACTCTGTTCACCAACAGTCCCACCAGCACAAACGCTCCTGAACAAAATGCAACACATACCAGCCCACCACAGGGTACCACACAAGCAGCTGGACCCAGCATGGGTGCCACTGCACAACACCTCCCAAAGGAACACACTGATAAAGAGGTGGCTGAGGATTTTACAGGAAAGATCTCTTCGACGATAGCACCAGAAACTACAGTTCCCACTGCCTTGACATGGGCATCAGCCCAGTCCACCACAACAAACCCAGGACTGGTAGAGACCACACTGACCAGCAGACTCCCTCTGAGATCTGTTACTCCCACTACGTCCTCAGAAACCACATTTGTCCGAAAACCCCAAAGCTCAACTGTTAGTATTCCCCTCCGAACTGGAGAGGCCACAATGGCAGAAACTCAACCCACTCAGAGTGAGACTGACCCGAGTTTCTCCGAGGCCAGGTCGGGGCCCATGGAGGAACAGTGGGGGGTAATCACGACTGCCATGGGCATTGATCACAGACAAGCACTGGAATCCATAACAAGCACAGCTCCGAGCCAAAGGGTTAACTTCCCAATCGCAGGAGGTAAGCAAACTTAAACAAATCAATATTTGCTGGAATGACTCAATAGATGTGATCAATCATGTGCAGGCAGGTCTTAAGTGTTCAAAAGATGTCTGTCGAAAGGCTGCAGACAGTTCAGCGTGATCAGTGACATTTCTGACATGGTAAATAGACAAAGGTCTGTGATTAGCATAAATCCAGATCTTGTTGAAAACCTGTCAACGCTCAGTCTGGAATCAACATTAACACGACAGGACTGATGAGTTATATGTGGAAATCTAGCTTGTAGAGCACATCACTGCTCAAAGTACTTATCTTGTGGATACATATATCACAGTGAAATGGCAGCATGCAGAAATGGAAGTTGCTCCACAATGCAGTAATCAAAAGTGTTTGAACCGTCTACCACAGAATGTGACATCTTTATTGTATTTCCAAAGCGTGAATCTCTCCAACTTTGTATAGCGGAGACTAAATCATCAGAATCTGGTTTGCAATCCGTTGTGTCTGGGTGGTTAAAAAGCTTTCTTTTGAGTGATGTGCCGTTGTTTACTGGCCCCATCTACACCCTTAGCTAATTTTGAATTTCACAATCGCAAGCAGAGAATAATTCGTATCATCCCTTTAACAGCCTGTAATGAATTTTCAAGCAGCAGTTACACTCTAGCATCGCATAAGCCATTACCTCAGAGAATGGAAGGAAAGAAGTATTTGATTGAATGCTGCTCAGTGGGGGTTTTGTTCTCCATACTGCATGAAAAGGTAAAGATGATGAGCTAAAAGCGCTACTTGTAGTCTGTACATTATGGGAGACTTTGACACGACAGCGAGGCACTACCTTCTTCTTCATGGCCCATCCCCCAACACATGGTGGCAGTCTGGTGTCTGTATGCTTAATGAGTCTTCAGAGGTAGGCCCACCTCCAACGACAGACACATTCATCATGCAGGGTCAAAGGTTGGACGGGGAAATGATGAGTCGATTATTCTCAGGCAGGGAGGTTCGGCGTCCATCTGATAAAACCATGATTTTTTGGTGGATGGTTATAGTAGAGTCTGCAATATTCACTTAGCATATGTATCACATAATGACAGTCTGCTTGTGCACATCAGTTAGCCTCTATATTTTAATGCTGCCATCCCATCAAATGTCCATTAATATCAAATATCCCAAATATGCTTTTAAAAATTTCAAATGCAAACTCCTCTCAAACCACATTGGCATGTTATTTTAAATATATATTTTGAGTTATTGCTTGACAAAAACATCTCATCTCAAGGTCCATGCAGTAGCTGTTCTAGAGCTTTCCATCATATTGCATGATCTTCCTCAGAAGGAAGCATTTTCCCACTTATCAGAGAAAAGTAGATGTTTAAATTTTCTTTATTTGTCAGTCAACCAAAGGCTTCAGAACAGCTACCAAGCTTCTGTTTCCAAGGTCAAGGACGGACCTTGACAATCAGCCTTTGGATATTTACAGGAAGCAGTGTTTGCACAATGTCAAAATGCACTTTAATAGATCTTCAGTGGAGAAAAAGGTGGAGAGTGAATGTTTTTTTTTATTTGCAGCGTTGGAATCAAACCACTCCAGATCCTGTATCTCCCTCACTGCTTTACGCTGCCTGCATCGAAACAAGTGGATTTTATGTTTTGTCTGTGGCGCCCTGTGTTTTGTCTGCACTTGTTTTCAGTTGTGCTCTGTGTGACGGCGTTCAGAAAAGATAGAGGGCTTGGCCTGGGTGTGGGGGGCGGTCTGCTGTGGCTGTGTATCAGTATTCCGAGCGCACACTCAGCGAAACCACCACCTCTCCTGTGGGACCGTCCGCTCGCCAGTCGCTCTTCATGGATGCTGAACATGCTTCTTGCCATTTAGTCTCCTCCATCCCTCCCTCCCTCCCTTTCCTGTTCCCCTCCTCGTTTTGCAATCTTTGTGCCCCTGTACAAACACAAATCCCTGTCAGTTTTTTCCATGGAAAGACATGTCGGCTGTGGGTGCTTTGAAGGGTGAAAATATCCTGACAGGGATGAAAGAAGCTCATGGTTATCAAAGACGGATGAAAACCCAAAAGAATATGGTGCTTTTAGTCTGTTTGTTGTAATATTTCACTGGAGTCTTGCAGTGTTTAAACGATTACACCTTGCCAAAGGACACAGGAGGAGACTAATAAGAAAATGAAAGCACAGACGCCTCTGCATTATCATATATTATCCCAATGTGAACATTATATCTGCGTGAACAGATAGATTCAGGGTGAATCATTTCCCTGCTGGAGGTGTTGAACATCTTCACCACACAAATGGGTGTGTTTTCATTGATCTACAAGGTGTTTGCTATGTGGCGCTGCCCTTCACGAGGCTGTCAGGTATACAAAAAAAAACCCAGCAACGCTCTGCGTCTGTGTCAAATCCTCTACTAAGGGACACTCCAACATCCGATAGCAAAGGCAATTATGAGAAGAGAGAGCGGTAAAAGGAGGCAAAAAAAGGGAACTGAGGGTTGAGGCTGATGAGATGTGGAGGTTTTCTGAAGCATCTCAGATAGCCACTGCTGTAAATTTTCTTCTAAAAAGCTCCCCTTTATCCTGCCCCTTTTCCCCTCCTCCCACTTTTTCCATTACTGTCTGCTGTACTAATAGGCAGCGGCGAGGCTAAACCCTTAACACGCTCCATTAATACCTGCAAGGATATTTTGTCTCTGATCCGAGCTTTGTACTAAACAGCCAAATTGTGGCCATTGGCAGATTAATTGATAATGGAAATGGATTTACAGGCAATGTGTGTGACATGAATATCTGATGCCCTTGTATAGAATTTATGTGGAAAAAGGGGCTTAAATGCAAATAGAGATAAATTATGTTAATCTTCTCTCCTTTAACCAGACAGAGTCCATGAGTTTTAAAAACTGGACGGATTAGGCCTGTTTGTATATAAGATCTGACTCACAGCTCTTGGGCTGTATGAACCCCAGAAAAAGACCTGACTGTTATAAATATTATCATGAAACAATCAGGATTATTCCTCGCCTTGACTTAATAGTGTAACAGAGTTAGAAAATGTCACGAAACCCTCAGTAACTATCTTAAAAATGAGCCAAATTAGCAACAATATGATGCAATTTTGTGCAAGTACATGAAGAAAAAAACTGAAGCGGAGCTAATAGTCATATCTTATTTTTATGCATCTGATTATGAGCATCGAGCTCTCTGCTGCACTTCCTGTTTTTTCTTATCACTCTAAGCTCAACATCTCGACATTTTCACCTCTGGCAGCTCTGGAAGGATAATAAAGAGTTTCTGAAACACTTAACAATGTGAATTACTACCATACCAGAATGGCCATCATTAGATCTCAGGATGAAAGACAAATTTTCATTTTGTGCACTCATGAAGAAATTGAGTCATATTGATTCACAGCCCGAGGGGAACAAGACACAAAGAAAGATTCTTCTTCAACTGCGAAACAATGGATCTACATTATAGAGAAGCATACTTAAAGATGATGAAGACAAAAGGAAATTTATGTATGTACTAATTAGGTAGACAGCGAAATGATAATTCAGCACTAATGTGGAAGGTTGAGCTGTTCATTAAATAAAATGGAGATGTTCCACTCAGCTCGTGCCCCCCTCTCTCATCTCTTTTTGCTTTCATATTGCTCCGTCAGCAGCGGCTTGTAAATGGCTGGTCATCAGTAATTTTGCTTGTGATGTGCTAAAGGGACGAGTTCCTCTGTCTGTGTGTGAGTGAGCGAGTGTCTGCACCTGTTTACTGTCCCCGTGTCTCATCTGTAGCTGATCTTGTTAGATGTTGCTATTTAATCTACCACTACAGGCACATCAGCGTGTCAGTGCTAAGTCGCTGTAGTGATCTGGCTGGGATGTGCAGCGTTTCCTTCCAAGTCACACAGGCTCAACAAACAACTGCTTAATTACAATACACTGTAAAAACAGCAGAAATCCATATAACTAAAAAAATCTGAGGTATGTGTCAATACTTTTTGAGGTTTTTCAAAGTAAAATATTTCAATGCTGTAAATTCAGCAGTATTAAAACGTTAACATAAAAAATACACAGCAGTGGTTGAATTTACTTTAAATAGCTTTTGAATTTTAGTTATGAATCTCACCTTGGAATTTGCTTATGAAGACCTGTGGCTTGACTCAGACTTTTCCCAAATACCAGCTGTGGAGTATTGCATGTGCAGGTGTGTAAATGTGCAGTATTTGTCTCTGTCACTCATTCATCTCCCCCTCCTTCGGCTGAGACAGATCCCCAGCTGTGTGGAGGTCAACGGTGCAATAAAGTGAGCAGATTTTGCTTTGGAGATGTTTCAAATTTTTACCCGAGCGTTGTGTGCATGACCTAGATTATAAGATAGTCACTTGCATTGCCTCGTAGCTGTTATGATTTTTTCTTTTTCTAACTCATTATTCCTCCCACAAGACTTACGCCTTGGTATCTTTTATTAATATTAATTCTGAAGCTATAAACTCGCACTGTACCTGGTATCCCTCGCTTTCATCACAGTCAGTTCATCAGTTTTTCCCTCAACAGGCTCTGGTGCCTCATTCATTTGTAACTGCTGCATTGTGTTGCACCGGAGAACACACAACAGCTGTGCACAGAGGCCCGACTGTGAAAACATGTTTTGTGATTGTACCAAAGGGAAAAGAGAATGAAGCTGCTCTGTCATGTAGTCATTATTCCATCCTCCTCTCTGTGCTCTTTATGAAATGCTTCTCCTTGTTTACCTCTGTTTTGGAGCGCTAAGATGATTGAACAAGGGTTTGTGCTGGACACACCCATACACACACACACACACACACACATCAAGATGTCAATGTAATTAGACTACAGAGGGCCAGACTACTGTGCAATGGATGACTGGCTACAACTAAGTGGATGATAGGCCAATCCGTTTGACAGAACTGGGTTAAGAAATAGAGTCCTTCCATTTTCTGCAGTGTGAAGTCACAGACACGCTGTGAGCAGAGAGGTTAACAGAGAGGGTTAAACTTTCTCTTTCCAAGCTCCAGACTTGCTAATCTGTTTTTCTCAGACTACTTGGAGCTACGGTGTTGTGTGCTTTAAATTGTATTCCTGATCTCCTTTGAGATGGCTCAGAGGTTAAATTGCATGTGTCTTCCCAGAGCTGCCAGTCAAAGAGGATAAGGAGGATGAGGAGGCTGAGGAAGGTGTGGTCCCTTCAGCTGCAGATGGGGATGCCGACACCAAGAGGTTAGCAGACACTTCCGCGCCATCCGCTAAGCTGCTAACAACATCCCTGCCACAGAGCACAGGTGAGCAAACACATCCCTTAAGATGTAAACAAACACTGCAGCTTACATATATTTTAAGCATGTGTTTGCGCTGCCGTACTGTTAGGAGGAAAACTAAAAGGGCCACATGCTGTTAGTTTCATAAGCCATCCTGTAGCTGTTTCAATATCTGTTAATCTGTCAGAGGACAGGGAGAAACAATTACCCTGGATCCTTTGCCTGAAGCTACTAATTGCATCCAAAGGGAGGAGAAAACTGTTCATTCAAGCTGTGATGTTGGAGAACTGAGGAGACAGGGAAACAATGCCCACCTGATAAACATTTCTCCGTACGCTCACAGATGGATAATGACAATAGCTGCTGTTAAAAAACAGAAAACACAAATAAGTATTGAGTAAGTGCTGGCTGACGACAGGAGAGTACTTTAAAATGAAGGGTTGCTGCACACAGCAGTTTCCATGAATAAAGTTTTATTATTTACTCTGTCTTGGAGTGTGTATATTAAGGCAGGGTGTCCAGAGGCTCTTATTATAAACGTGTGATTTATTACATGGCCGACACATTTGGTGATATTAACGTCAGCACTACAATGTATGTGGCATTAACTCAAAACTACAGTGCTCAAATTCAGGGTAATGAAGAAACACGTCATCTAGTGCAATGGTGTGGCTTATTTGTGTATTTGGGCAATAATACAGCACAGAGAAATAAGATATATCAGGCTTTAGCTACACAGACAATGTTAGTTTGGTCTTTTCATTGGATTTGTTAATGATAAGAAAAACACAAAATATCATCTAAACAAAATCAATAAAAAAAAGTCTCATAATCCCTCTGTAAAATAAAATATCAGTGTAACAGTAAGGCCTTACGTGTTTATTAAAAGATCCACTCCTGGCCCAGTTCACAGGAGCAGATGTAGCCCACATTACCTCGCCCAGAATAGCGGATGTTGTCAAGTGATTTTCAAAAATAGACAAATGTGCCACTCGCTGACGATGGTGTGCTACGTGGCTCTCCAGTTGGGTGTGCCACGAGTGAGTGTGAGTGAGTGAGACAATGATGTTACTAGTCTGTGTATCTGCCAATTGAATGCGTCCACCCTAAAGCAAAAATGTGTTGTCGAAAATACCGGCTGCGCATAAACAGATTTACAATTATCATAGCAGCTCGCCTATTTGCTTTCACTGACCCACAGCAGTGCAGAAAAAACAGTACGCGTGATTTAACTGCTACACGAGCTCTCCCTAAATTGCTTCTTCTGACGGGAGCCAAAGTGAAGATGAAGGCAATCAGACGAAAACTACATGGAGCTTTCAGTGTCATGAATCAACACGCAGCCAATTAAAGATGAGTGTGTGGGGGCTGCAGTATAACACCAGAGGAGTCCTTCACCTTTATTACCTCAGCTGGTTTACAGGTTGAGGTGCTTCAGGGGACACCTTTCAATATTTACTGGCAAAACCCAAAGAAATTAAGACATAAATATACTAACAGTCTTCCCACTGAGAACAGAATGAGACTACTCCTCTGTGAAGCAAACTTGGTCAAATGTGGAACTCAGACTCCAAGTCTTGTTGTCCTCAGAGGACTTTGCTTTTAATCTGTGTGTCCACTGTAGATGTGTCAGCTGTCCCTAGCCTGAGAGACTTGTTCCCACAGGAATGTGTCAGATGACCGAGCAGCATGCAGCGGAACGTAACGCTCTTGATCCATCCTTGTACTGCAGCCACCACCACATACCAAACCTTGTCCAGGCCGCTCGGCCGGCCCGGCAGCTCAGATGTGACATTTATCAACACGAGAGAGGCAACAAAACATGACACTAATTCAATACCCGTCACGTTTTCCACTCGGCCTGACTCAGAGGCGTCCTAGTCCTGCCCTGGAAAGTAAACAAACGGGCAGAGAAGTCAGTGGCATAACACTGTACAAGACCCCGCCTATTTTATCAGTGGCCCCCACGTTCAAAACGGCTGCAGCTGTGTGTTTGTTTTACACTCCAGCCACATTTCCCACACTGCTTCTGTCTGTTTTGATAGGATGACACTGTCCAGTCAAACAGTGCAGGCTTATGAGAACACAGACATATTTAAAGGCCTCATTTTAAGCTGCTAAGGTCATAACTTTCAACAAGATTAAACATAGCTCCTGTTTATTTTCTCCGACACAACGCCTGAGTATCAATGAGATGGCTTTCATGCATTTTGTACTGATGCAATATGGAGTTTGAACTAAGAAGGTGTCACATTATTATTTCAGTGTAGTGCTGCAAGTAATGATTATTGTTGTCATTGATGAATATTTATTTAGATTATTCAATTAATTTAGTCTGTAACAAGCTAAAAAAGGGTTTAAAACACTGGTCTCAAGTTCCCAGACCATTAAGATGTCTTCAACTTGTGCGGTTTGCCCGACCAGGTGTTTAAAAGTACTCAATTTATGATGATGCAAAACAAAGAAAAGTGTTAAACTGACGTGTTTGAAAATCTAGAACCAACTTCTTTTTTTTTTTTACTTCATAAATGAGTGATTTGTCATTCATCAGATCAGTTAATCAAAAATGGTTTCAGGACTATTTCAAATTTAAAAGAAAAAAACATGGGAGTTCCAGACATCCCAGGACACTGCTGTGACTCTAAATCATGTGTTGTGATTATAATACAGTCATTCCTTCCTGGCAAATTAATGTTTAGACCATTTGCTGAACTGACTTAATGGCGGCACAGCTTGTACTTTCCTGGCAGAACAAAAGAATTAATGTGAATGTGTGACAAATTTGAATGTTCTGACTGATGCTCACACATCTGTCTAACTCTCCTCCCTGCCATATTTGCTCTTCACTGTATGACCCAGTGCGATGCTGAAGGATCATTATTTAAAAAAGATGCATAAGGGAGTTATCTTGACAGCATTTCACTTTTTGTTATTAAAGATTCTTCAGGGTTTAATTAAAAAACAGCTAAAGAAAAAAGCTTCTCAAATCCCTGTTTATCCTCCTGTTCCTCCTGTTGAAGACATTATTGAGCTTCAAAAGACAGTTCAAGATGTCTGAAATAAAACTGCTGTGTCACGCTACAGTAAAAGATGCACTGGCAGCTGGCCGTGGGGTCATATTTCCCGGAGCTTGACATTTTCATAACAACCTGGGACTATGAATCAGCTCTGGGGTTAGGAGACGAATGAGGAAAAATTATAAAGCCTTCGACAACAACAGGCAGACGGCAGCAAAGTGCTGAAGCTTATGCTAAGGCACTTGTTTAAATCCTCTGCTACTCATGGGGATATGAGGCAGAAAGAGAACGTGGCTTTGTTGGGGTACTCAAGTACAGCTAGTGTCAACAGTACACAAACACATGCAAATACACAGATAGACACCCCCCCAGAAATGAGCACAGTGGAAAGACATTAACATTAACTCTAGTGAAAGGCCTTCAGGCAGTTTACATCTCAGCATCGTCACTGTTAAAATCAGAAACACACACGCAGCCAAGGATTTCACTCTCCTGCTGGTGCTGCAGAACTACACATGTTAAACATAATGGAAGCAGCAGCTACACTGCATCTATACAATTGGAAAAAATGGCAAAGACCAGCAGAAAACATAAAACAAGGGAAAATACAGGGCAATCAAAGGGAATAGTGGCGTTTGCTTCAGAAAACTGTCCCAGTTTAAAAATAACAAACCCACCTATGGGAGTTTCCCATTTCTTTTTGAAGGCGGGTGTTGAAGGAAAATCATAAACAAAAGAGTGAATTAGGGGACCAGGACAGGGTGGGATGGGAAACACAAAAATACAACCCATAAAAGTACATTAAAAGACGTATAACAAAAATGCTAAACCACACAAATTCCACTTTTAGTTTTACTTAGGACACAAATTAGGCATCCTCAATCTATACGCAAAGCTTCTGGGTTTTGCGGTGGTGATGTCGGCACATTTCCGTTCTTAAACTGGCACATAACATCACCGCCAGATATGATGTATTCCCCAGACATCACTAGATGCATTTAAACCCCCATTTGAGTCCCAAAAAATAAGTCACTAATCTCACACCAAAATGATTGTAAAATATATTTATAAGTGTACAGTAAACTCGCCTGCTGTGTGATTTACTGTGCTGTCAGTTTATCCTGTTAATTTGCGCCTGTCTCTGTGGTCCATTATAGCACCTGGCTCTTTATGGAGGAGTGATTGCCTCTGATAAGCCTGCAGCAAAATGACTGATGAGCCTGTGTGTGTCTGCAAATGACAGAGATGCAATTACAAGCCGCTCCTGCTGCATTCGACTACCTTTTCTTTTTTTTCTTTTTTTCAAGGGTTTTTAACTTGCTATTATTACACTTAAGGTCTCAATATGTTCTTCTCTGTGGTGGAAAGATCGCTTGCATGTGATGACGGTTATGTTCTGTGGAAAAGAAAAAGCTCCATGATGTGAAGCTTATTGATGCGGACACAGGGAGACTGAAAAATGTTTGTCTTTTTGCCCATCTGTGAGGTATTATGCTGTGTGAAGTGACTTGTGCTACGTTCCATTCGAGTCATCCCCCACTAATTGAGCAGTGTAAACATGTACACCGCAGATGAGCTTTGCAGGAGTCTCTGTAATGTTCACTGAAACACGTATACGCTTGGTTATTCCTTAATTTCCAAAGCTAAATGACTTCGAAGCAGCCATTTCCTTCACAGCGCTAACACATGTCTAACACAATCAAAATTAACTGCGCTCGCATGGAAACTCCAGATGGCTTACGTAATGCAAGAGAAACCAGCTCTGTGGTTCTGAGTGGGCTGATCTCACACACACACACACACACACACACACACACACACACACACACACACACACACATTTCTCGCACACACATTTCTCGCACACACACATACACACCTTCTCTTTTGGGCCCTGCTCAGTTTGAAGTTGCATTCTTACAAGCTTTTAAATGGGATTAGCAGGCTAGGAGGAAAGCACTCTTTCACCATGTTGGACATGAGCCAATTTGTTTTCTGGTTCAGATAGTTTGAACATCGATTAAATGCTTATGTGTATTCTCATCAGTGGATGATTAGTATGCTTTTAACTGGTATAAAAGTAGTTCTTTCCCTTTTCAATTACTCCCCTTTAAAATATTAACCTACCAGCTTTTCAAAGCAAATTTGATCAAACTAACATTCTTCTTTCTTTGCAGGCATTCCCACCAAAACTCCACATATTCCTCTCTACACTGAAGACTGGATGTCCAACCCGGAGGACAGCAACGCCACCTTCCTTCCAGACTGCAATAAAGAACGCTCCGGGATCTGCAACCTCTCGGACACCTGGTACTCCGCCACCACCTCGGACATCAGACCCACACAAAACACCACTGCCACAAACCAATCAGTCAACCCTTTCCTCATCCCAGCTCCACCCATGTTGGTTCCCCTGTACACCGACTGGAACAGTGCCATGGCAGCTTGGGGCCTGGCCTGGGAGGCACATGTTTATGGCGCTGGTTGTGTCTTTGCGATGCTAACGCTAGCCTCAGCGCTCAATCTGCTCTGCTTGCCACTGCGATGCCCATCAGGATGTGGCTACTTCGCTCTGGTCAGCCTGTTCCTCCTAGCTGCCGGTTGTACCAGATCTTTCTCACTCCTGTACGACGCCTACGGCCACCAGGATCGCTTACCCTCCACCGAGGCCTCACTGATGCTCTATGAGGCCCCGTTTCCCTGCCTGACTGCAGCTTTCGGCCTGGTTTTCCTTCTCCTCTCTATGCGCTCAAGAATGCAGCTCTCGTACTCAGCCTTCCAGAGACCCTGTTTTCTGGCCTGCCTGGTCGTCCTGCACTTTGCTGCTGCATTTGGTCCAGTGGCATTACTGAAGTTCTACCAGCAAAAGCCTCCCCTTTGCCTATTTCTTTCACTCATCTCCCGTGGGGCCTTCGTAGCACTGGCCACATTTCTGTCTACTGCCTATTTTGTGTTCTACATCTACGTGCGGGCAGACTCAAAGCACATCTACCACCTGAACAACACTTCTCCCACACCTGCTGAGCGCTACAACCGCTGTCCCTTTGCTGAGAGCCGCGACTGGGACCGTGCAGCTGTAACCGTTTGTCTTTCAGCATTGTTTTCTCTTGCATGTGCAGGACTGCAGTTATATGCAATGCTCAATGCTATGGGCGTTGCAGGTGGAGAGGAGGTGTTCCACCCCTGGCCCTGGTGGGCTTTTCAGTTTAGCTGCAGACTCTGTGAGCTTGGAGTTTGTCTCACCTTAGCCTTGGTGGTTGCACAACCAGTCTACTGTTCTGACCACCTTCCAGCTGCAGGAAGTTGCTGGACTGAACTGTTGGCGTCCAAATCGCCCATTCTGCCCGGGAGCTACCAGTGGGCCTTGAGCCAGCAGGAGAAACTCGCCATTGTTGACACAGTTGGGCTTGGAGAGACTGAGAGCCTTCCTCTTTACACTCTGATGGATGAGAGGCTTGGTAGTAGTCTGAACGGCCTGGACCTCCTCTACCACAGCAACCGGGCCTTAGCATACCGAGACCTGGACCCTGATATTGACTTACAGGGGTCAGAAAAACCAGAGGATGGAGGAGGCAGAGAGCCATCAGGTGCATCCTCATTTACCAGTGACTCCACTACAGATCTGCGGCCACCTTCGCCCATCAACCTGCGTCGCAGCATAGACGAGGCGCTCTTCAGTGAGGCCCTCTTTCCCATGAGCCTCTTCAGCCCTGCAAGGCCTCTTCATTGCAGTGACTTATCCATAAACAACCACTGTGCACTTCCAAGCAACGGCCTCTGTGATCCTCTCTCGGCTGACCCCGGTCTTTATCGGACTTCTTCCTGCGTGGAGATGGTCTGTCAACCCCAGCCCCCTACTACCCAACCTCAAGGAGAAACTGTTGTAGGCGCTCCACCATCTCCCTCCTTGTCCTCCACCTCCAGCTGTTCATCTCCTGAACGCTGGAGGGACAGCTCTTCCTCCTGTTCCCTCTACAGAGCCTCTCTCGGGGGTTCCTCGCTGGTCCTCTGCCCGAGCCCAGAGAGACATGCTCAGCAGCTTCTCCAGCAAGGGGGCACGGGCCATGTGGCGTCCTCTGGCCACCAGGCCCATGCTGACCCACAGAGGCACTATCATACACTGGGCGCGGCCTCACAGGAGAGCCTGGACCTGGACATGTCATCTGAGGCGGACCGGTCAGTGCAGGAGGAGTTCATCAGTGTTTGCAGACAAATCGATGCTTTGAGCATCTGCAGTGAGACTATTGATTTATAAAAGGACAGTATGGTCAAACAAGGGTTACATTGAGGACTTGAGAAGGATGTCTGCTTTGTGCAGCAAGTCGTCTGTCATGGTTTTTTGCAGCCTATTTGGTAGTGCATGGTAGCTTTTCCGTACAGCATTAAAGACCCTTAGCTGCCAAGATTATGTTTTTGGAGGTTGATAAGCTTTCTTATGTGGTCATTAGTGAATGTCTATGAAGTGCCAAGAATGTCAAAAGCCAAAAGGTGATTTGTAACTTTTACATGTTTGATAAAGGCAGATGACGTTTGCTACATTCAAAAGAATTGTAACATTTTACTGAGTGGAGATAACAGGATTTTATTTGTACAATGTTTTTAAAGCATTCCAACATTCCAATAGATAGTACTGTGACTGAGTTAAGCACTTATTAAATACTACTGAAGTAATACATTTTCAAATTGAGCGAATATCATTGTAATTAAATCTCATGTTGAATAAATGGGATTAAAATCTAGTTTGACAAACTATAAACTCTTCATACCAATATGCTATGTCTTACTTGGAGTTATGGTGCAGCAGCAGCGCCCTCTACTGTTAAAACACACTATGTTACCTTTTCCATCCACATTTATCACCAACAGACTGTGCTTCAACATATACTGACAGCATCCTCTGTGACCGGCTTACTAATTTATTTATGTTCAAACATAACTTTGCTTAACACATTGTTTAATAAAGTTTGTTTTATAACATTTGGCTCATTTTACTCAAACTTTTTCACACTGATAGTGTCACAACTCATGTTAAATACGACAGTAGTCCATACACAGTTTGATTTGTTTATTCTTCTTTACCATATTGAACAGCAAAAGAAACTGTTTTACTGTAAACACGTTCTGAATTGATATTCCTCAAAAACTGATGGATTTATTTACTACCGAGTTCTTTTCCGTCCATCTAAAAAGCTCCGAGTTACTGTTTTGGTTGTTGATTGCAGAGGCTACCAGTATGGCAACTGTATATGCTTCTCAATATACTGATGTTTAAATGATAAAAAAAAAGTACAGCGCTAAAAAACAAAAAAAACAAACTGTAAACCTAACATCTCAGTCTATTTGTGCTTTTTAGATGGACTAACAGGACTCAGTACTTGACAAGTAAGACATTTTAAGAACCTGAATTATGTCTTTAAGGTGGGAGACTGAAAACAAGCAGCAGTCATTTAACTGAATCTAGGTATATATTTCTCCATATATTTTCCATGTACATTTTCTTGCAATTCATTCCAACTGCAAGACTGTTAGTCAAGTGAACCCTGTGGAGGGTAAAGTACATTAGCACATTAGAGAAAGCAACTCAACTCTTACAATCTGGGACATTTTATTTAAAAAACAAAAAAAACAAAAAAACAAAAAAAAAACCCATCTGGCAAAAAGAACATCCATTATGAAATGTTAGAAAAGCCTACTCCTATATAAGCTGAATGATAACAAAAACAACAATAACTGTTTCAAAGTAAAAAAAAAGGAGGCGAGTGTGTGTAGCGGTTATGCATTACAATGCATTTTCACTGAGCTGTCATCTGCAGCCTTTATCCATCCCTGTTTCAAGGCATATCTCTGGTAAAAATAATCATTAAGTCAGAAATAAAATAAACCTGTCACACAGAACCTATGCAACACAGTGAGAGCGCAGGACTGAACAAGTGACTAAGGTACCAAGCAACTTGTTGCGCCCATTTTGGTTTGTAAGTTACAAAAGAAGAGTGTCAGAAGAAGTGTAAATACACTTGGCAGTATGTATGCAATTACAACAAAGCAGAATATAAATACAGCCATGTTTGGCTTAGTGAAAAAACAAACATGCATATCAAAAACCCTTCATACTCAATTCAAATCCCCCAAGTCTATACAGGTTTAATATAAAGGTTGTTTAATCTAAAAGGGCAGAGAAATTATCATTCTCCTCATGAACTATTTTTTGATTGATACATTGATTTTAGCTTTTTTTTTTTCTTTTTAATATACCTGATTGATCTTTAGCTTTTGGTCACTTCCATGCTCAACATATGAACACTGAGATGGGACACTGATTATTTGGCTCGAGATGTCTTTGAGGGGGAAAATGAATGTCCACAGTGGCAGAGACTGTGGGTCTGACTTCTGTCTACCGATTTCAGGTGATGTCAACAGGATTACTGTCTTGGGCAATATCTCGTACATTAGGATCCACAATACACAAGTAAACAGTAAGCGCTTAAATATAAGCAGCTACCTTTTATTAAGTAGCTTATACCTGTGAGGTCTTAAAAATGCACAAAATATAACGGATAAGTTTGCCATGATACACCGACACACTGCACATAGAGAGACAAGTGTTTAATCTTGTTTTCTGCACACGCACTAGTGTGTTTAAAAACTGGGATGTGTGAGGCTTCCGACAGGGAGTTTGCTGGTAAGCGTGGATCCCCCAAAAATAAAAAAAAATAAAATAAAAAAAGCCAAAAAAGATGCTGATGGGATCTGCACCATGGTCATTTTAGACTCACTAATAATAAGAGGACAAAAAACACAGTGCACCTTCACTTACGTCCCAACGTTCAGTACACACATTTTAAACCATCACACACACACACCACGCACGTACACACACACACACACACACACAGTCATTCACATTCTCTCGCTGCTATCAACATACACACACACACAAAATTGGGATCAGGCTGCATACTCAAGATACAGGTGTGTATGTCATTCCGAAAACCCTGATGCGCCGCTTCTTGAGTGCAAAATCCCAGGTGTTCAGAGGGTCGGTGTCAGTTCGAAGATTCTCACTTCGCTACGGTGCCTCTTTCCTCCCCCAAGCCGCTGGTTGGGATCAGACAGAGCAACGGTGGATACTTACGCATGGGGGGGGAGGGCAGAGAGGGGTGTAGTAGGTGGTACGCATTTTAGCATAAGTGGCGGTTTCAACATTTGGTCACTGTTAGATTGGGTGTGTCACGTGCGCCGCTGATGTGTGCTCCACTCCCGCCCCCAGTTCAGTAAAGCCGCTTCTCATAACTGTGGAGGCAAAGAAACATCGGAGAGGAATCAGCATTTGCTCTAAAACAAACCACTTTTGTTACTAAGACTTTCACATTCATGCAACAACTGCATCCATCCGTTATGCAACGTTTTGCCAGTTTTTTTTTTTTTTTTTTTAAAGTAATCTTGCTGCTATTGAAGCAAATAATGATGGGAACTGAAAACACTAATGCCTTTTGCTGCATTGTCCCTCACAACTTCAGTCACTTTATTTTGCTCTCAGCATTTCCTAATGTCAACATCTAACAGGAAGTACAGTGCTGAAGACAAGCTGTTCGTTGGCAGTGTAATGACGAAATAATCTGTGACAATCAACAAAGAAACCACAGTTCCGAGTTTGCATATCCGCTCCTGCCACTGGGAACTCAAATAACCTGCTTTCACTGTAAAAACAAACTTGTTTCTACTTTCCTTTATAAAAAGGAGGGTGTGTGTTTTTGCAATTAACTTTAAAATCATTATTCTATTCTATTCTTCATTATTCTGAAACCGAAAAAGTGAGCTCCACACAAGTGTTATGGCAAGTATCCAAATGTTTGTGTGTTCGTGTGGATGTTTTTGTACTTACGAGTGGAGTCCGTGAACGCCTCCCTCCACCTGTGCAGACATGGTGCGCTTCTCAAACTTTAGCTCTCCAGAGTACATCATGGAACTGAGAAGAAACGGAACATTGTAAAATATAACACACATAAAACTGAACTGGATTATAACCAGTGACCAACACTAACAAAAACTACTCACCGGAGGACAGACAGACTCTTTGCCCCGATGTCCTGGCAGCCATGTTGGATACCGGCTATCAGGTATGGTACAAACTTGTGGATGGACCCCTTGTCCTGGACCGAGCCCGACACACCCTGAGCTACCTTCACTTTGTCGCCCTCACTGTGGCAAAGACATCACCCAATTTATATTCATGGGGTGGGATCACCACATTGTAAAAGCTGCACTTTGAATTCGGGTTTTAACATCTTGTGACCTCCAACATACCTAAAATAACGTTTCTGGCTGCTGGTGCTTTTTTCCATGGCATCCAGGGAGCCCATACCACGGTACTTTTTCAGCCGCACACCGTCTGAGAAGAAGTACTCTCCTGGAGCCTCAGTGGTTGCTGCTAGCAACGAGCCCATCATAACTGGAGTGGGAAACAAGGGAGAATTATGTTTGTGTTCCTGTATCGCCCAACCCAACCTGATCACTGCTGTGATAAACCACTTTGTTGCTAAGAAGACTTGTTGCAACATTTGTGTGTCACAATGTTTGAAATCTCACCAGTCGATGCTCCGAGTGACAGAGCCTTCACCACGTGGCCCACAGTCTGAATGCCGCCATCTGCGATGACTGGCACACCGAAACGCCTGGCGTACTCTGCTACCTTGTACACTGAGGTCCCCTGGGGCCGCCCACATGCCATGACTAGAAGGCAGAAAATATTTTTCATGACTGCCATGGAAACAAGTCACAACACAACACATCCAGGTGATGTGATGCAGAGCAGAAGTTGGAACAAGCAGAAATCAGCTGACAAAAAAAAAAGAAAAGTAAAAAAGTAGTATCTATTTCACTCAGAACAGATGTTCTGAGTTCATATCCTTTTGCTGCAACATGTCTCTTCTGTTCTTCTTGGTGAACGTGACCTAGTCTGAGCATGAGAGGCCGGTCCCCATGGCAACCCAGAACAGGGCCTTGGCAGATCACCATGACAACTAGGAGTGGTCTCAGGGTATTTGTTACTGCTAGCAACTGATCGCCTTTTCTTCAAACTGTAGCTCATAGCCAGATGTACAGCAGGGCTGAACGTGCATTCTTTACCTATTTATCATTATGTCCTTATATTTAAATATGTTCAAAGGATTTAAACAGGATCGAGTACCTTCCTGCGTGATGCAGATGGAGCCACAGCCCATCCCGACTCTTAGAGCATCCACACCAGCATCGATCAGATTCTTGGCCTGGGCTGCTGTAACCACTGCAGGTGGAGGAACACAAAAAAAAAACAAATGGTCAAAAGGCTGCCAAAAACCCAGGGAGTGCTTTGTGTTCAAAATCAAAGTCCTTTGACCAATGCTTCATTCCACCCATATGTACATATTTACAACAGAGGAGCAACACCTGTATACTCACCATTTCCTCCCACCACTTGCAAGTCTGGATACTTCTGTTTAATATAATTTATCATGTTGATTTGATACACCGAGTTGCCTTGTGAGGAGTCCTAGAAATGCAAAAACATTCTTGGTTAAAGTACATAACAGTATGCATATTATGAAGACATTTCACACACATTCTGGAAGTTGAATTGAGGAGAACATTTTACCTAACATTACTGATTGAAGATCGTTTTCAGATTCAAGTGTGTGTGTGTCTGTCTGTCTGTCTGTCTGTCTGTCTGTCTGTCTGTCTGTATATATATATATATATATATATATCAACTCTGTGCTCAAACAATAACTCCAGTTTGGTTCTGGCTTTCTCAGACTTTTATGATAGACTGGCACCAGTGATAAATATAGAGCAACCACACTACAACCGTCAAAAACACCCACCAGCACAACAACATCCACTCCAGCCTGCACTAACAGGTCCAGTCTGTATTTGTCATCCTCCCTGGTGCCGATGGCGGCGCCGCACAGCAGCTGTTTGCGTGAGTCTTTGGAGGCCAGGGGGTAGTCCCTGTTCTTCTTCAGATCCGTCCGGGCAATAATGGCCACCAGCTCATCGTTATCATTTACAATGGGAAGCTTGCCTGGTAACAGAGAAAGTGAGAGAAAGACGGGTTGTTAAGCATCATGGAAGAGACTAAACTCAAACTAGAAGAAGCTGCTTGAACTTTTATTCACCTTTTTTACTGCGCTGCAGAATATCATTGGCTTCTTTCAGTGTAACGCCAGCTGGAGCCACAACCAACTCCTCCCTCTTAGTCATAGTCTAGGAGATCATCAGCACAATGTCAAAGTAAAAATGATCAAATGAGTGAAGCCAGTACAAACATTAAATTGATAGTTTGTTGGAAACAAAAAAAAAATAAACATACACACCTCCTCCAGAGGTTTGCCATGGTCTTTCTCAGAAAGGAAGTCAATATCTCTGGAGGTGACGATGCCCACCAGTTTGCTGCCCATTTTGCCTGTCTCTGTGACAGGAATACCAGAGAAGCCATGTCTTACTTTGGCCTCAAACACATCCCCAACTGTGTGGCGCGGACTCATCACAACTGGGTCTGTGATAAAACCCTGCTCAAACCTCTGGAAACCAAACCAAACATAATTATTATAGTTATGGTTATTTATCCAAAGCAGCAAAAGCAGGGCAAAACCAAAAACACCACACACACACACACACACAGCAATAAATGAATAGCATTATGCAAACAACAATACAACAGTAAAAGTAACAGAACACATGTACACACACAAACAAAAAACATAGAAAGAAGAAAATTACCATAATCTATATAGGAACAAGACGGGAAGTGATTTGAAAGACAACAAACAACAAGACAACAAAAACAATAACAGTAATGATGCTTCTGCTACAACCAAACCACGCTGAGTGAACATCTGTTTTAACTACAAAATGCTAATATAGTATGACATAAATACACAGAAGATATTAGTTATTTGTCTATATGAAGGATAATCGTAGTTTACCTTAACCTTGCGGACCTCATTGGCTTGGAATTCTGGTGTGCAGTTGTGGTGAATGATGCCAATCCCTCCCATTAGCTACAAAATCCAAAAGGAACGATGTGTGGATTTTAGAATTATGCAATTAAGGAAATATCAGTGCACTTTTATAATATTTTTTTAATATCTTACCGCCATAGCGATTGCCATGGCTGACTCTGTGACGGTGTCCATGGGGGAGGAGATGAGAGGGGTCTTCAGTGTGATCTTCCTGGTCAGTGCTGATGTCAGGTCCTGGGAGACAAAAAGACAGAGGTATATATTTAAGAGTCTTAACATTCGACATTTTGTACAGGTTCCACCAGGGGGCAGACTGAACCAGGGGGATAGACAACACTCCACTGTTGTGTCATTAAGTGGTTAATACAGTTAAATCCCTTTCAATGACACTAAAGGACATAACCTTAAATGACAAGAGGCCAGTGAGGTCAATTTAAGCAGAATTTTACAAGATAGATAAACAAGAGCTCCTTTAAAATAAGAATGGACATATTAGCTTTAGTGTGTTATTAAGTGTTCATTTGCGGTGTGAAATTCACACGCCATCTAAAAACATTGCCCTTCCTCTCAGGGACAGAAACCTGGCCATGCGAAAGAGCCACACAACAGTATCTCCAACTTTAACTTCTCACTGATTCCCACCACAGCCAGCACCAGGTTTTTGCTATCTCCACCTGGGGGAGTGAAAATAATGACATTCTTTGCACGTGGGAAAGCCAGCATATGAGCTCTATGAGGTCCAAGCTTATTACTCCTTATCTGTGACGGATGTAAACTATGGAGGCTGCTGTCTGCTTTTCTCAGAGGTTCATTGTGAAGGCGAGAGAAATCACCTAACACCACTTCTCCATTTGGAGAGCACAACTGCACTAACCTGCTAAATTCAACTGAGAGTTAGGAAAGCATGTCAAGAACATCACGACCCCAAAGAATTTCCCATAACAGCTCCTCGTTCATGTGGCCCCTCGTCAGGTTTCTAAAAACCTTACCCAGTGCACACAAAGCTGGTATATTACACATTTCAAGTGTACTGAGCTGCTCTGTGTGGACATGAACTACTCCACAGTTTTGACTGAGGCCAAATCTGGAAGCATTTGTGTTATTCAAGCTTGAATAGGCCCACTATCCTGTGGAAAAACTAGGGCAGCCCAAGACTCTGTGGAGACAACTAACCCATGACAACACGGCGAGACAGAAAAGCAGCTCACACAGTGAAGCCAGCTCTCTCTAACGCTGAAGGACAGAGCGAGAGATTAGAGATGTCAATTAAATTAAAAACTCTCCTGAGGTGGACAAAGCAGAAAAGAGGGATTTCATCTAAAGCTCGGAGATTAACTCTCCCGTCATCTGCTGAGAGAGATGGATGAGCAACCGAGCAGACACAAATGTAAACACAAGGGTGAGGCAGCAGCCAGCGGGTGACCACAGAGGGTGACCACAGCGGGCAAAAATAGCAGGGCAGCAGGACAGCAGAAGAAATGATGCAGACGCTTTTACTCGGGCAAAAACAACTCTATATTTGTGAGAGCTGCAATTACTAAAATGACGCTGAGGTCTGGAGTGGAGAGGTTTGTTTAAAAAAATTAAAAAAGACTCCACTGTAATAAGGCTGATGGTTTAGGAAGCCGTTCTGCCAAGAACAGTCCGTCTGCTGACGCTGCTGCACTGCACAGTCACCATCACGACGGGTGTGGGAGAAACTGAGGAGACGATTGGTTTGTCCCTCAAAAAAGAAAAAAAAAAAAAAGAAAAACGCAGGAAAGTCTCTGCTCAGACGTGACACTTACTTGAAAACATTTGTCTGAAATTATAACAGAGCATACATGCCCCCTGCAGCTATATGTATACTCACCACTTCGTCTGATGTAAAGTCAATGAAGCCAGGTAGAATCAGGAAGTCACTGAAAGACATAAACAAAATGCAAAGTAAGCAGCTAATCCTCACAATTTAGCAGTGTTGTGAGGTCTAAAAACAAAAAACATCCACACTGCACTGAAAATGCCAGAAGCTAAGGAGTTCCTTGTGAACAACCAACATTTTGTAGTAACATCTACAAAATATCTCCAAGAAAAGCAGAAAACTGAAAATGTTTCCCTACATTATGGGTGGTATGAATTCACAGGGTGAAATGGAGATGGAAATGGAAAAGGAGAGCGCTGCTGAAAGAGATGGCTAACCAACTCAGACGTGAATGTGATAGATAAAAACAAGAGTATGACTGAGTAGCCAAAATGTGAATGAACTTGAGGTTGTGCTCATCAGCTGTCATGCAGGTGTAATCAAATATCCGTTATCTTTTTTTTTTTTTGGTTGATGACTTCTGATCTTTTTCTACTTGTTACCTTCTCTATAAAACATCTAGGACAATAGCAAAGAGCCTGTGACGTATTGCTGGATACTCTGTGTGCCCTGATGGTTCCCAGAATATTGCTAAGTGGCTAAGTGCAGACAGTGAATGTAGCCAGTACGTCCTGTACTTGGTTAAAAAAAAAAGAAAATTGTACAGTTGACTTCTTTCAGCTCTTGGCCTGTATAAACACAATGAAAGGAGGAGCAAGATGAATGAAAGAGCAGGGCCCAGACTGAGGAATGGTGTGTTTGTTTTTCAACCAAACTCTGTAAAACTTTGTGGTTTCTGCAGATGGGTGTGAAATCAGGCAGGGGACAGATGGAAAGATGGAGGAATAAGGGCAGCTCTGTAAGCCATGTTGGAAGAAACTGGAGGGGGAAACTTAAAGACAAGAATAAGTCAAACAGGTAAATGGTAAACAGTACAGGTGTACATAATTGGGTCTAAATGAGAGTGGGAGTTGAGAGAAAAGGGGTGGGACCAATCTGTTGACAGATGATCCTCATTTTTTCCTGCTCTAGTAAAGGAAGGTCTTAAACAGCCACACAAGATTGGACACTGCAAGGGAGGAGCCCAAGAGCCCAAACACCCACAAACCAACATGGGAACAAGCAAGAAGTCCAGCATACATCTGCTAGCATTTAACAGCTGCCACAAACCTCAGCTGCGGCACACAGGCTGCACCTACTGGCTCGGGATCAGTGCTACGCAAGAGCGCGTTAAGTTGACTTTGAATTCTGAAGAAAACACCGGCGTGGTGACGATCATGGTTTTCCATTTGAATGTTAAATGTAGACAAATGCAAGATGCCAAGCATGAGTGTCTGAAAAGTACATGCTTAGACAACTGCCCATCTGTCCTTGCCCTGGCTGTGGCATAAAGTAGCTGACAACACTTTACAACCACACCCAAAAAACACCAAAGCATTCCAACGCATGGCACCAAGTTTTTATTAATGTAGCAGCAAATTTAATAATGGTGATTCCCCATGAGTAACAAATGCATGTCTGACTCATCACTTTATTTGCTTTGTGTGACAGAAAAGCCACAAGTACACTGTTAATACACTACAGTTGGCAGCAAGAGTTAATTTTGCTAATGATTGTGGCTCTGTTGTACAAGTAACAATAAATCACAAACCTGTCCTTGTAACATACCAGCCTATGTTTGAAGTAATTGACGCTTCTCTATTATAGTGATTAAATGGTTTAATTGGCTGGTTTGGTTTTTCCGTGGAACAAAGGTGCAGTCCGTGATCGGTGTACAGCACTGCACCATGTGGTCTTGTATGTACAGAATAAAGGATGTAGTTGAGCTGAATGGCAATGACCCAGTATTTACCCTGAACCAACAGCCTGAGGCTCGTGTAAGAAAGTGGAATAAGAGACACTTTTAAACTTGATTACAGGGATGTTTCGTAGATGTATTTTACAACGTCTACACATATAACATACAATTCATCAATGTGTTTTTAACAGAGCCATAGACACACTGTCTATATTCAGGCAAAAGCACTAGAACACCTTTAATTTTGAGGCCATTTCAAGAGTGTAGAGAGTAGAGAGCAATGGAGTTCAGATGTAGATTTAATGAAGTGAACATGTTCACAATCATGCTCAAGACATGGTTTCTGCACCTGGTTCCAAGTCACAATATTGCAGGAAGCTGTCTGTCTCACAAAGCCCTCTCCGTCTTCCTGTGTCACTTTAGGTGGCTCACTTTCTTTTTCCTCTACTGAGAGTGAACTAGTCAATGAACACATTTAGAAGAACAGTACACACACACACACACACACACACACACACACACAGACGTGTACACACATACACACACAAACAAAATACAGAAACTTTAAATCTGCCTAGGAGAAATCTAATAATAGAAGCTGAAACTCTTTCACTAAAATCTGTACTGTATTTGTCACACTAGTGTTAGAACAAGTTTAAAATGCAGGACAAATGGCTTGTAGAGACCCGTGCAGACTCTTTCATCCTCAGACCAATCCCATTCATCCCAGTTCCTCCTGCAGCTCACATGATGTCAATTCATGCCATCATGTGCGCAACCTTTCCATTGGCCGTGATGCACTTGATTAGTTTGGCGGGTGTTATCCAATCACATGTGGACACACTCAAACATCATTACGTTTTCTATTCAATTAGCTTAAGCAGAAGCAGCGTGATTAGAGCAAAGAATTTGATGTTTTTCAGCTGATAAAATCTTCCAAATGCTTGAATTACTTGAATCAAAATGTTATTTTGTTGGCCATATGCAGTTGATAATTATCTACATTATGTTATACACAATAGCGCATTAATGAATGGTCTTTAAGGGAATGCTGAAAAGGCATTTTAAGCAATGGCTGTAATGGTTGTTAGGACCTGCGGCACAACATATTGTTGAGGTAAAGCACTGTGATGACTTTAGGAGAATGTTCAGTGGAGCAAATGCAAGGTAAAAAGAGATGACATGCTTCACTGTGCCTAACAACCACCACAAGTGAGTTGCACAACGCTTTGCTTCTTGTTGTTTATTATTAAGAAAATCAAAAAGGTGATTAAATGGATTAATTGTGAAAATGGTGATCTATGATGATCTATAAAGCATTCTTGATGCGTCACCAGAATGCCTACTAGAGGAGTGTGAGGGTAAGTAAGAGGTGAAAAATTAGTGCTTTAAGAGTACCTTTAGCAAAGCATCTGTCAGAAAGTGCACAAGCTGTTCTGTCATGCATTCATGCTGCAGTCACAGGACAGGTTGCGCACTTTGATGGTTAGTTGAGGTTAATGATGCAGCTCTGCCCACTGGAAGCAAATTTCATCCCCATGACCAAGATCCGGTTGAGCATTCCACCAATCCCTCCATTTATCTTCTGCATTCATGCACTTCCACGGCACCAGATTGAGATTTCTAGATGGTTTGTTTCATTCATGGTAAAGTTGCTTTAGACGGACAGTCATTTGCTTCCCCTATATGAATTCACTATTTGGAGAGACAGAGGATTTTAACAGCACAGTTTAAAAACAGTTTAAAGATGACTGTTTTACTCACTTGTAAGTCAACCCATCTCCTTTAGAGCATAGCTCTTCAGCCGTATGACCATCGGAGACAACGCACTGTTGGTCAGATCTGCTGGTTCAAAATGTGTTGGCCATTACAAAGCACTGGTGCGTACACGTCACCCACCATTGCGCGCAGGTGAGGTTTTAAAATGAGGAGACCTTATTTTTAATTTATTTAATTACTTTACTGACATTTCAAAATAACAAAATCAAAGTCTGTGATGCAGGGAAACTTACTTGTATGTAAGGCCATCTCCAATTGAGAAGAGCTGCTGAGCCGAGAGTCCATCTTCAGGTACATAGCCAGTACCACCGCTGATTAAGTAATCCGCCATGCTGCCAAATGATAATGAGAGGCAACTTCAGTCAGCTGTGCAGCCCCAGAATCAGATATAGATGTTTATCTACAGGCAGTGACAGGATGCTCTGCAAGAACTCTAGACATCCACTTTACAGACAGAGCTTTAGTGACCTTCTCACAGGAAGACATAACCATAGCAACATCAACATCCCTTGCAGCCACAGGTCAGTGCGCCTGCGCGGCAGGTGCAAGATGCCACTGCTTCCTCTACTTTGCGAAAACAAACCATTAATCATCCTGTGATGAACTTTCAACCCTGCTGTACAAACTTGAGAGCATATGTTTAACGACCATTACAGATACATTTAATGGACATTAAAAATATCACTAATTACATCTCATAATCAAGTATACGTCACTGAAAAAATTCCTACCGTGATTTTTGTGCTGGGAAGGACACAGCGAATCTACTTTCTCTGCGTCGACAATATTAAACCGTTATAACATAAATCGAGCGCATCAGAAACAAATAAAGCAAATGACAACAGTGCAGCAGTCCCCACACGACCGCGTGTTGAGCAAAATATGGCCGGGTGACCCACTAACATCTCACGGGACGAATATGTCCACTAGTGCCCGCTTTCGATTTCAAGCGAGGTGATACTAAGGTCAAATGCTAAAAATAAAATCAATGAAACGCGGTCTGAATGGCACACATTATCCTAAAAATGTATATTTTTTCGACTTGAGCGGTAACGTCTACTGTCCCGGTGACCTACATTACCTTACCAGTAGCTAGCAAACATTAGCTGCCGGTAGATAAAACAAAACATGCTAATTCAAATCCGTCTTTGTTTTTATAGTGACGCGACAACACAGCGTCCATGCTGCTGATCATCCGTGTTGCATTATCCATGCTAGTAACGTTGTCCATGTTAGCCCCTCTGTCATCTCTCACAATTCATAACTCCATGCCTGGTTAACCACTGTTTATCATCCACCAAACAGCACTTTGTCTTTTAAAAATTGGCTTACATTTCATCAAAGTTCAGCCAGTGTTAACCTGACCACATCCTAATGCTGGAATAAGAGGTGAACCAAAACTAAAACTTGAAATTTTATTACATTAACTTCTGTATTCAGTGTTCAATGCACGCCGAGTTGGAGAGTGGCTCCCAATATATGCTAAATGATCCGAAATATTTTTCTACCCTGTGTAACGCAGTTCAGAGAACAGAGGCAACACTATTTTACAACAGAGTTTTGTATTGCGATTTCATGCCCACAGCATACGTTGCATGCCGGTTGATAATGCCATATCTATCATTTTCAGGAACGCAAAGGGGAGGTGATGTTACTTTATTTGAACTTATATCAAGTGAGCCTTCAATATGTACTATTAAAGATAAATGAAATAAAATAGACGCCTTTTTAATTAAAGCACATGACGCACTACATGAATATGTTAACGAAGATACCGTGGCAACTGCTGTCTAACACTATTGACACTGTTAGCTTAGAGTAATCATACTTGTAATGTTAGCAAACGGTTAGCTAGAGGATTGGAGACACCAGTTTCATCAGCCAGCTGGCAATATGGCTGGCACCTAACCAACATTCAGTGAAATTCACAGGCAAGTTAACTCAGACCTGTAAATCATTAGTCAGTTTTTAGCACGAATAATTGTGCTTTCACAAACACATTTGCCATGTTGAAACGGGCACTTGTGCTAGCGTTCAGGTACATTATTTAGCGACCGTTACAATACAATTTTGATGTTACCTCATTGAAATTTATACCAGCCTGTACGAGCAGGTAAGCTCTATCCAAATGACGATAATACAAAGCTGTCACACCTGGCGCAGATATTTTTTATAACTCACTGGAGTACATGAATCTGAACTTTTTGGCAGACCAGACCTAAGCTGCGTCCAGACTACGTTTGACTTGCAGACATGTGGGAGCAGCCATTAGCATTTAGCATTAGCGGCGTGGTTATTACGGCTTCACCCACGAAAAAGGCTCCTGAGACGTTAAAGCTGCTCTCTCCATTAACAAGTAAGAAAGCGTTTTAAATCATGTCTGGCGTGAACACCATAATCTTTTCCTAGACCGAGAAACGTTAGCTACAGCTGCCTAATGGAGCTGCTGATGCCCACGTTGACTAAAAGAAAGCAACTTTCCATGAGTGACCCTGCAGATGTCAGGCTGGGAGCGGTGGTGGACGCGCTAATTCAGTTTACCTCGTAGAAGAAACTAGAAGAAAACACCGGTCGTTCGTGGCTCCAAGATGTGAAAGTACAGGTCTGCATTAAAGTGAAACAGAAGCGATTGCCCGTCGCAGACAGTGCGTGTTGGTGTTATGTACTAGGGGCAGCGTCACATCCCCTCTCCCGTCAGAGGCGTGTTTAACCCTCTGCATCCTGCTCCTGACAAATCACAGGACTAGTTATGGACATAGGTTGTGCAACGAAGAACTTGTCTAGCAAGAGACTGTCTGCTGACAGACTGGTCGTCAGTGAGCACTGCTTTTTTAAGGCAACAGAGCTATAAAGTTGTCCCTACTTGAATTTGTATTATTTAAGGGGTTTGTAAAATCTACTTGGACAGTGTTGGGCAGCTCTTTATACATCCACTACATTTTAAAAGGGAACTAGTTTCACTCCACTGTGCATATATGACAGCCTCAATAGTTACTTCTCACATTAAGATTTTCCATACAAACCCTTTCACCATCTTATAAAATACTATGCATTGTTATAGATTAGACTTTCCTAACAGTATTGCTGCATAATGAGTAGGCTACTTTACTTTTGATTCTACAAGTACATTTTTTGAAGATACTTCTACTTTTATTTGTAATGGAGTACTTTATTGTGGAACTGCAAGTTTGACTAAAGCATCTGAGTCATTTACCATTGTGCTTTGGCAGTTTCAGTTTTCATTGTTTTGCTTTTTTTTTGTAAAATTTTCATTTTTAGTGCCATGTCAAAGGTTCAGAGCAAAAAATACATGGACACATCTGTTGGTGTGGACACCGTGTAGAGCTAGGTAGATACTGTGAAAGAGGAAATCATGTGGCTAAGTCGGCCTAATATGGGCATATTGATTGATTGATACTGTCATGCCTTAATTTTCCTTAATTTAGAGAAACGTTGTGTTGAATTTAACCAGTGCTGCCTGGATTCTGGTCACATGTAATTAACCTAAACTGGATTAAGTGCACTGAAAAGCCAGCACCAACCACATTTTTTTTCACATGATAACAGTTGCAAGAAGTGTTCAGAGTGGCCATGTGTAACAGAGCATAGCTAAGGCTGGCTATGCTGAGTTAAGGATAAGACGGCTGTGGCAGCTGCTCACATTTAATCCTATATTTTCTTAATGTTATGTTAAGTAACACAGAATCCAGATGTATATACGTAATCATAAATTGTGCACCCAGTATAGTAGCTGCTTGTGGTGTTCTGTGGAGGAAACAAAGTCAAGTTCAACCAGTATGTGAGAAATACACCCTCACTGTAATTAGTTACTGTGAAAAATGAGAAAGTTGTATTTAATGAGTGATAGTCTGATTAGAATAAATTCAAAAAGCCCATCATGCTTATAGGAGCTAAGTGTTGGGCAGTCCGGGAAGGGGAAGCAACATAACACCGCACATCCAGGCACACACACACGTGCACATTTACATTACTTGGCAGTCTGTCAGCATGCTGTTCTTGTCATTAAGATGTCGGCAGCATAAACGGTTGGCATGAGTTCCTGACAGAAAATCACTGTTGCTTTCACACATCTGAAAATACGACTGTCAGGATCTATTATCTCCTCCTCTTCAGCTTCATGGAGCGGAAAGATCAGAATAAAATGATTTACTACCAATAAAAAAAAGTTTTTTTGTTGTATGTGCTGCAAAAAACCTTTACACATTTGATACTTTGGCAACATCAAGAGCTATTTTTAAACATGTTGCAGCCAACCTCAAGTCTGTCTCCTGGCAGGACTGCGGTCACCTTAAACAATCTTGCATGTACAAATCAAACTATGGCGATTTGACACAGAGATTCAATGCGAATATATGGCTAACGCTGTTTTGTATTTGCAGTTGTACTGTAATGGGGTTTCCAATCATGGCATAAAAAAAACAGATCCGTCTGTCAGAAATTAGGGATTATAATTCAGAGTTGGGATTAGGGAGTTAGGGAGTGATCCTCTGTATTTAGTGTGCTTTCATCTTCAACTTTGGCAGGCAGTGTGACATAAGTCACATAATATTTAAGTTGAACGAACAAGGTATTGTCTACAGATACATAGTTTTTCATTTTTTGTGTAACAGTACTATTCGTGGGGCTGGTGATATGGTATAAGGACCTGCATATTGACCATTTCTCACAGAGATGCACTTCAGATGTCAAATACAATAGAGAACCTCAAGGTCTTCCCTCGAACCCAGTGTACTTCACAGTCCTCCCTTGTTCTATAATAATCTTAGGAGAGAGTTGCTAGATATGTCTGCCAAGGTGACTCAGTGGGATCCGTTTCCCATTCTGTGTTTGTGTCAAATTAAATGTGGGTCATTGCAGATATGGGTCAGTGGTTCCTTTATGCACTGTAGCTATTTTGAGCAGTTGATTCAGGCTTGTTTATCCGCCCTGCAGCATGCTGCTCTCTCCTGCCTTGATGGTGCATCGTGGAATTGTCTGTGTTCGTGAGGGGCAGAGGAGCCGTGATAAAAATAGGCCCTGACAACTTCACATCTTTTTTTTTTTTTGGCATCTTCTCATAAGCCCAAATGATTATCCACAGGGCATTTCAAACAACTCAAAAATGAAGTGTGCCATCCAAAGCAAGGGATTTAACCTCAAGGGCATTTGCAAACTGATCTAAATGCAAGTGTGTGTGGACATGTAAACTGACCTGATGGCATGAAGGTAATTTACATGTGCAGCCTTATGAAAGCACAGCCAGTGGAAGCAATGAGAATGACAGAAGTGACTCACATCATCATGAGGGTTGAAATTCTATTTTTGCAAAGTCATTGTTAGTCTTACTTTTGCACTTATCTTTTTGAATCAACATTGATCCTCCTTCCTTTCCTTCCATCCTTTTTGTAATTTCTGGAAAAAGTTTGAGCATTTATTCAGTTTTTTTGCAGAGCTCTCACACTTGCTGCCAAGAAATTAATTCTGCAGCCCCCAAATTTGCAAAAACAAACAGCTCCAAAAAGTCTTTCTGTTACATTCTGTGAAAAAAGTGAAACGAACAGATTTAATCTGCACACTGATGAAGTTACACTAACTCACCTCTCTGGGCCAAAACCGGCCTGGATGCGCGTGGCGCTGTATCGCTGGGCTGCAGTTTCATGTCCATGGCCATGTGAGGTTTGCCGGACATACTGCTCACCTTCTCGGGATCCAACATTGGTATGCGTAGGCTGAGTGTCCCCCACAATTCTCCTATAATCCACCTGCTGGCTCTCCCTCGCTCCTTCTGCTCCAAAGTGCTCATAACCATACCCCTCCATCATCCGTCCAAGGTCAGCCTCTTGTTTTTAAACAGATTGTACAAAATCAGACAAGATATCTGACACCTGAAGGTTACATTTGGGTCAAAACATTAGAGAATTTTTTTGTTGAAACTTTGGAATTATATGAACTTCATAACTAAAGTTCAGTAAGAGTTTGGGAGTTACATTTTGCAAAACAAATGCAAAATCTCCATTTGTTTCTAGTATCCTTATCTGAATGCCAGCGCCTGCTCTATTTACTCTGTTGCTAACTTCCAGACTAGATACCGAGCTGCATAGGTGTTTCCACAGAGAGCAAAACAGAAAAAAAGACCAGTGTCAGGCGACTCCGTCTGCTCCTGAACAGGATGCACCTGCCTACAAAAAGACACCAGCCACCTCTAGGCGTGTCAATAGAGGGCGTCACCTAGGAGATTCTCCCACTGAGAGGGTGTTGCTGTGGAAATGATGCCAGCAGCGGAGTGTTGTCGTGGAGAGGCCGTTGTGCTGATGTCTTCAATGACCGTGGAGGAGGTCTTCTGTCATGTAGGTAGAGGGTAATGCAAAGGGTAGAGGAGCACAGCAAAGCCCCGCACTGCACTTATATGTGGGATAAAGCAGTCATTGCCCTGAGCGTTTCTCTACCAGTTGAATGGAGTGAGTGGTCCTGTCCTGCTGAGTGCTCCATGAAGCTCTCTCTACGTCTTGCTCCCCCTCTATGCATACGTTAATCCTGCTTTCTATCAGTGGAAGAACGTCACTTTCACAAAGAGGATTTCAGAATTAGAAGGAACAGGACTATAGTGTCAAGCTCTGCAAAGAGAGCAGCACATTTTACCGCTGAAACAGCAAGATCATCACTGTGGTGTGTTATTTTATTTGTCTCAGTGGGCTCTATTAAAACCAAATACATACAGCAAACATAGCATTGTGAAAGAACTGCATTTGGCACAGGGCAGTGTTTTTTTTTGTTTTTTTTACAACTCATTTTAGCTCCTCTTACCATTACCAACTGGTATGATTTGTATTCCTTCTTGAGCTTTGCGCAGGCCTCATATAACCACTCCACTTCCCTAATATAACACAACATGTACCTTGACACTGCTGAGTGAAGCCTGCACCAAAGTGTCAGTGTTGCATAATCACTCAGAATGGTTTCAGAAGCAGTTTGTTTTCAAATGAATATCCCTTATCGTCTGCATGTACATATTTACATACGGATGCGAAGTTTTCACGTGTCCGAATGCTTGTTTTTTTTTTTACATGAGAAAAGCCTGTGAACCCACACTGTCAGTGGGCTGTAAATACTATGTATGGCATCAATATGTTGTTGACTCTTTTGTACGTGATAAAGGATCATCATCTTAAAAGGATTCCCACACACACACACACACACACACACACACACACACACACACACATACACACATACACACATTTGGGGTGTCACTCCTCTCAAAGGGATCACCTCCAGGTGACTGACTGTTTGTGACAGCTGGTGAGACGTTAAGATGGAAAATCCTCTTAGCTTGTCCTCTGAGGCTCTAATAAGTTCCCCACTTACAACTCACATTCATCTATAACACATGGTAACAGAAAACCCCTCACCCACACAGTGCATATAACAAAACGAGGAAACTGACACATAACTGATACATATTAAAATGATCTGTGGCATTAAAGGGTCAGTGTCACATGCTGGAGGGACGGGAGGAAGCCACTCTAAATTTCACATGTGCCTGTCCACAGGTTGTGCGTGGTCCCTCCTCATTCAACCACTTAATCATAATGCCTGTCATGTGCACAGTGTGGGTAGTCATTGACTGGCTGAGACAAATGAGAGTCATGAGATTTAACACAAGGGTTACCCTTCCCAACAAAAGAGTACTCCTTGTGTGTGTAAGCTGATCTGAATCTACAGTAGTTGTAATTAATTTCACGTCATACTACTTAGAGCAAAGGCTAGTCCCACAGCTAAAAGCAACTGAGAGACTTTATAAAGTGAAAGTGAAAATTGTGATAAGCTGTTCATTTTTATTGTACTTCAGTTTTACTTTGTCTGTTATTGCTGTTATTTGTCAAAGGTCACAGCCTGTGAGAACAGCTGCATCATGTACTCTGTGGCTCTGTTGAAAGCGTTCTAAAGACAGAGAGTAAAAGGACAGCCTGAGTTACCCTGAGGCAAAGATTTGCTGTTGGACCACTGCCACCCACCATTCTCTGTGTACTTTGCATGTACCCTGTTACATACAGCATTAGGTGCAAAGCACACAAAGGAGCACATATGGCAGCTTCATTTTATATTCCCGGAGACCAACCAGTAATCCAGAGCTTGTGGTGACAAAATTAAATGTGAAAATGCACTGAAATACCGTGAACCTGGGAGTTTGGGGGTCCCTGGAGGTCTGTGGACTGGGAGCAATTGCCCACTTTGCCTGGTTGGTAATTCAGCCTTGGTTACAGACTAGGAATGTAGAGTTTGAAAGACTTGGGTGTTTAAGAGAGAAGTGTCTAATGAAGCAATGCTGTCTAGTTACATTAGCATCCAGTGTTTCTGGAGTTTGACCCTTATCTAATAGCCAGTATAATTTGGCCTCTGCTGCACAGATTTTGACCATATTTTTAAATCTATCTCTCAAGTCCTCCAGGATTATGCAATAAATTTGCTCGAGTACACTGTAAAATAAATGTTCAGTTCTGACACCATAATTTCAACAAAGAACAGAAAGCATAGCTACAACGTGTATGTCATTGTTTGGGGACCAACCAGCAAGACACAAGTTTCAGATTTCAAAATGGTGGGTTTTATTATTGGGCACTAAAGCGGTCAACAAAAGAGAACTAAACTCAAAATACAGTCAACTGAAGGGCAGCAGAACTGAGTGACTTAAACTGAACTCAGTAAAGACAAAATTGACCTAACTCAGTAACAAAAAGACAGCACTGAAAACTACTCATTGCATGAGTCCGTTTTTACATAGTGAACGGACAAGCAGCATAGTAACTCAAGAGAAAGGAATATTAATCCAACTTAAAGACAAATCACCAATAACCCAGTTGGAAGTTTATATAACTTCCTTTGTCTTACTTGACCAAATAAGCAGTGAGAGTATAAGCATACACAAACCATTGACACTGACACACACTGGCAATGCAGAGCAGCACTCTTTAAGATTATTAATAACAGTTGATACAGTATAATATATGACACAGCATCAAAAGCATAAGAAAGTTAATGTTGCCTTGATTCCATTTAGCTGCTTCACTTTCATGGATCTTACTATAGGCTTTTTTCACAGCAGACATTTTGACTTATTAAAACAAGAAAAGAAGAGGTGAACCAAATTTCATTGACTATAGCTGAGTTGCATCACATGTACGCCATGCCAGTGACCCAGCACGCACACAGCTAACTCACCAAGGTGAAAAGCAGCTGTTTTTGATGTTATCAGTAACACCTGTGACTCTCCTGCTGTGACATGCCAAAATGTCTGCTGTGGGAAGGGCCCATTATGATAGAGTGTAATAAATCAAAACATGATATAAACACAATAGAATCAGTGTTCTGAAGTGTTGAAGTGTAATCTGTTCCTTTTTACACAACATTAAGGACATCTCTCCCAGCCTGCAGCCATGTGAGACAGTACTGCTGCTTAACTATCATACACTGCCATCTAGTGGATGCAATGTTTTATTGCCCCAAACGCCATAATAATCCCCTGAGTAAGGGCTTTCTGAATGTAGATAGTTTTCTGACTGTTCGTCACAGATGTGCTGCCATGTCATCTCTACTCTTGCAGAAGGGAAATCACAATCGGTTTCTAGTCTAGTCCGAGTCTGACATATAAACCATTAATAAGTGCTCGTTCCTTCACTTTTTTAAATAATCACCTGACAATAGCTGGGTGCACTCTGTGTGTTATAACTGAAGAGTTTCTGCTGATTCACTTCGTCTTCTATTTTCTCTCTGTACCATTGTTTACCTGTTTTCACTGACTCCTTTCAGTGTGTGTACGGTGGTAGTTAGTTAGTTAGTTAGTTAAAAGTGGCCTAAAATGACATTTATAAAGAAAATACCATTGTTTCTCCTTGACACTCAGCTGCTTTTAAGTCCAGGAAGTGAAATGAAAAAAAAAGGATTTAGTGTGTGTGGGCATGAACTTGTTTTACTACATTCATGGGATCTAAAAACCAGGAGCCCAATATACTTGGGGGGCCGAGATGCTGTTAAGACTTAGTTTTCAGGGTTAAAATTAGGCTCAGGTTAATGTTAGGGTGAAGGTTGGGGTTGGACATCTAGTTGTGATAGTTAAAGTTAGGGTAAGGGGCTAGACAATGCATTATAATAATGGCGGGTCCCTACAAATACTGTAAAACCGAGGTGTGTGTGTGTGTGTGTGTGCTGCGTGCTATGTGAGCAATGTGAATTATTGGCTGCCTTTCAGTTGCTGCTGAAGAAGAAGAAATCTTTGGCAGTTGGTGAAAAGGGCAGTGAGTCAGAGTACAGCCCCCGAGCTCCAGACTCTAAAAGCAGGTTGCTCAACTCTATGCTTTTTCTTTATAACCTCAGGAAATTATAAAACTTATATTATAAGCACTCTACAGTAGTTGTCAATCACCACACAGAAGAAATGATTTGTGAATTTGTACGGTGCGGGCTTGTCTGAGTTAATATGCTGCAATATCCTCAACTTTTTTGTCTCATAACTTATTAGTAGTATTGATTACTTATATACTCTCATAGCAAATGTATAGTGTTGATTTTTCGAGTCTGCTCTACATCTGAGCTACTCTCCCTGAACTGTCCTACTGACAATCTGGGCTGAGTTTCCTGAGAAATGGAGCCAGGCCACAGAGGAAATGAAATCATGACTTTTTCATGAAAAAGATGGAACAGTGCTGTTATTTAGTTGCTCTCGTTTTTCTGAATGTGGGAATTTTTCAGAGCAAAAGTCTGGAATCTCCACTCTGGCATGTGACTGGATTGGAAAACCCAAGACATTTTCTACTCTATGTACAGTATATTTCTGATAAAAGACTGCAGGCAAGTCTATACAGCGTGGTGGGGTAGGAGCACGGCCGTCCTGGTTTATGAGGGAGTGTGTGTGTGTGTGTGTGGTGAAAATGAAACATGAATACAGTATCTCCCTTTATGATCACTCAATGTTTAGCTGTGAGTCAGTAAGACACTGCAGTTTATCTCTAAATGTCAGCGGTCTGACTCATTATGAGGAAGTGAGAGAGTTTACTCATGAGAGATCCTCTTGCTCTTTATCATCTTTGTTTGTTTTTTATATGCTATTTCTGTCATCAGATAAGATCTGTCAAGCCTCTAAGAAACTGTAATGGGACTGAAATGAATAAATGTTCTATTATTCAAAGAAAAAAATTCATCATAAAATATTGTATACACATTCACTGTGCCCAGAGGATGACTCCTACTGACACTGAGGAACCTCTAACTTTCACTCTTTCATCAACATGACATTGACATATGTGGTTTTAGGTGAAATGTCTTAGCAACTATTGTGTCATGAAATATGGTTGAGACACTCATGTTCGCCTCAGGATTAATTAACAACTCTGGCCTCTTAAAAAAGAACTCCACTGATTAAAACTTGTCTAACTCATGATGAACAGTTGAAAAAGTATAAAAATCGATTGAGCAGAACCAGAGTTATAGTCTTTTTTCTTCTATGCATTCTTCATCCGTGTCGAAAACTGGCACCTACATTACCCATGATACAACTTGAACACCAACAGTTGTGAGGGAGATTTGGGTGTGTTATGCTAATATCGGCTAACGTAGCCTTGAGCCTCCAGCCTCAAGCAGAAATGTGGAGTGGACTACAGAGGTTTGGTGAACCAACTTCTTTGTAAATCCACAACCCCAGATTGTTCTCATTTTCAAACTTGTCGTCTTTAGCCCCAACTGACACTGACTCGAGTGATATCACTTCACTTTATCAGACTAAAAACATCTCCACAAAAGGCTTTATTCAACTCTTTTTTTTCAGCCTCCTCGAGACCTTAAGAATTCCCTTTAACCATCCATGTCGTCATCAGGTCAAAAATGTTGACCGCAACTTTTATGACTAAATACTCCTGACATTTCCATCAGCTGTCTCAGCTGTATGTTGTCTTCAGTGCTAATTATCAACTACAGCTAGTTAAACCATTTTGATGCTGCAAAAATACAACCCAGCTTATAAACTAAAGTTTTTCTATTTGCTGAAGCATCAACATGTTAAAACATGTCATTGTGGTTCAAAATGCCCAGCAGTTTGCTGAATTAGTGGTTTGCCATTAGAAGGTTGAGTCATGTTCTTAGACAATTGAAAATTATGAATAAACCCCCCTGGCACTTTTCCATGGCGGTGTGATACATTCACTTGGCGAGAAAAGTGTTTTCCACGAATCTCTGAAGTAAAGTGAAAATTGCCTCAGATTTCTGACAAACATTCTTCTTCGGAAACATTTTATTTCTGACGTACAGTTTCACAACTTTCAAACAGTAATACATGTATTGCAGTAATGCGAAAACAACACAAATTAAAAAGCTTTTCAATGAATATGCAGAATTTAAAGACTGGAACCTCACCGAGACACTTCATTAAGACGTGACAACCCAGTGGAAATTCCTGAACTCTCCTCAGGCTATCTCAATCTTTGCACACACAGGAAATCGCAGCTTTCTTACGAGGTGATGTCACTGTTACGCACATTAATCTAGCACGGCTTTCATATAGGGAGGCCAGCAGCTCACTCAGCAGAGGAGAGCAAGAGAAGCAGACTGCAGCCGTGGGACTCAGCTCCGCCTGGGATGAAGACTTTCTCAGCGCTTAGCAATAGAAAAAACATCTGAAACCACTCAACGACTAAAAAAAATATATAAATATCAGCGGATTTCTCTGCAACTGCCGCGTTGGTTGGAAACAACTCCAGCCGACTTCAAAGAAAGGAGCAGCAGAGGAAAAACACCGCCGTTCAGCCGGGCCTGTGGTGGGTTGTTTTGTTGTTCTGCCTGAATGTCTAGGTTTTTTTAAAAAGTAACTTAGCGGTAACGAACAGACAGGAAACAGTTGACGCTTGTCCTCGCTCTGTGGTCTTGTGTTTTACCGTTTCTTAAAGCCATGTGCTCTGTGACGGACTGCTGCCTTCAGGTTCGTGTCTGAAGTCCCGCTTTTGATTAAGTGGAATTTGTATGTAAATGACACAGCTACAGTCCCATCTGTAACAGCACAGTGTTTAGTGACTATTGTTTATGCAAGAGTACCATATATTTCACAGGTAGAAGAAGAATTTAGTCATATGCATCACTTCTGGTATAAACGTGTCTAATATTCTCTACTTCTCGCAAATTAAACTGCAATTGTGGCATCAAAATCCAAATATTTCCAGTCAAACTGCTCGTTATTGTGAATTAATGTTCTCCAGTAGCCTTTAAATGCACCGCTAGCCCAGGCTACTGGTTCTTCCTGTTGATGTGGTCTGGTAACCATAGCTTTGTTGCAGGTAATTTCCCACCAGGCACCACCTCCTTTCTCTTAATCCTCTGAAATGCATTTTGTGTATTGTTCATTCAGTCTGTAGCTATGTCATGTGGAAAATAATGACTCATAATGAAAATGTGAATTATCTATCTATCTATCTATCTATCTATCTATCTATCTATCTATCTATCTATCTATCTATCTAAAATAAAATCTACAATTAAAGAATTAACTGATCTTTTTTCCCCCTCTGCAGCCGATTGTCCTCTTCCATTGGAACCATGGTGGCAGCAGTCCTTAAGTTGTATTTCATTGGAACCGCGCTGACTGTCCTTGCAGTCATTTATGGAATAGTGGACTCATTTGGTGGTCTGATGTATGTCCAAGACCGAAACTACATACTGGAGCTGGACCACCAGACACAGAGGGAGCTCTCGTCAAGCATCCACCAGCAACGCTCGTCTGTGACTAAAAACATCGGCTCATAGTGGAGAGAGCCTTGGACGTGATTTACAGTAATGTCTGCTGAATGGACACGTTGGACACTGTGGCAACGGATCAAGAGACTGTGAGACTTCATGCTACCATTGCTGAGTTTCGATATCATTATTGTGTCTAACTTCTCATACATGTTGTGTGCTTTGGAAAAGCTCAACACAGGACTGTTGTTGATTATGGATGCCTAATCCCATAACATGTCTGTTCCACTTTGTATGATCTGCTGTCAGACACAGTAGCAGCTACTCTGAATCAAAGCAATCACAAATCTGACCCCAAATGTGGCAGCACTACTGAACCATCTGATTTGCACTAACAATGAGGAAGTTTTGTCCTTTCTTTTTGTCCTGTCTTTTTTTTTCTTTTTTAATAAAAGGAATTGAATTAAATGGAATATACTGCAGCCTCTTCTAAGAAACAGATGTCATTAGCTGTTCACTGGAAAACATTAAAGCTGGAACCTCAGGGATCTGCAGTGAATTAAGAACTTAAGGTTTATTCAACAGAACATCGCATTAATCCCAATGTGTTTTACAGTATCATACAGTGAGCACAAAAAACACACACCCATTTAGGGCTATGTTAACCCTTACTGACCTGCAAGGTGTCTTTGCTTTGAAACAGTCTAAGACTCAGATTAAAACACAAAAAAAAAACTTAGTACAAGAACTTGGTACAATTGAAAGAAAATGTGCAGGACACACAGTAGTCAAGTCAGGTCATGCTTTATTTGTAATGGTTTTATCAATATTACGTCCAATATCTTTTCAATGGTATTCACCAGTCCACACAAGCAGCAGGTCCCAACACGACCCAGGATCTTAGCTGAAAAAGAGAAAGCAATCTGTAAAATTGGAAACCTTAAAGGAGGCAATTAGAGATCTTTCCCAATTCAAATGTGTGTTTGCACAACTGCTGACCTGTACAGTCTCGACTCCACGTCAGATATTTTTGTCATGAACTGTCAGAGACTGCTCATGACCCCTGCTGCTCATTTTGAGAGTCCCACAATTGTTTTCCTTTTAAGGTTTTTAACATGAACCTGCAACAGACTGAGTTCACTACTGCATTATGGGAAGTGTAGGATTCAGCATTTATGGCGTTTGACCCATAGAAGGAACACTGTTGCTCTGTCCTCTGTTTCTCCGCTCTACCCCCTGACCCAAGTATGAGGAAGTGTACCAGGTTCCTGTAAAAGCCTCTTCGCCATCAGGGGCTGCAGTGGTATGATTTACACGTACACACACTCAACCACATACTAACAGGGACTAGTCATCAGAGGTGAGACACTAGTTCATGGTTCATGGTTAATGCGTCACCTCTTTCTCACAAGGTAGCAACTTCCTACTTGATTGGTTTGACCTATTTTCATATTATGTGTGGATTCCACTCCCTTACACAACATATGGATCCAATATAACCAACAGCAAATAATTACATACGTTTGTCTGTAACTGGATCCCGTTTATTTTATAAAAAGTGAACATCTGGACAAGATTACAATGTATAAATGGTGAAGTATTTATGAGCTGGAGGCCAAAGAAACATTATTCCAATTAAAGGGTCAAAAACTTAAATCTGAGGTGAGTCTTTGTTGCTGCAATTTCTTCTTTCCCCCTTCTCCTGCTCTCTAAAGGCTTTTAAAAATCTAATATCTCTTTCACCACCTAGTATTACTTTGTGGCACAAATATCCGAACAGCTATTAAGGTAAAAAGATAAAGTCGACATGATTTTGAATCACTTTATCACAAGTGAACTGCGTTAAATCCGAAATAGCCCGCGGCAAAGCAGCTTGGCGCCGTACATTACACACCTCATTTGAGTTTGTTTGTTCAGGTTTCTTGGCACTGATAATAACGTAACAAAGCTCCACCGCAGGAACACATCTTAACGGGTGCGTCAGAGCGCGCAACCCATCTTCGGGCACTTTTGGCACCAGAGTTTGACGCTCTCTCAGCAGGGGAAGCATCACAGGTGAAGACATGACGTCCCCTTGCGTTCAACTGAGCCCACTACAAATTAAATCAGAGAGAAAAAAAACTACTAACATTATGCTGCAAGCAGGCCTCTTCACAACTGCACATCTCGCAAAAACTTCTCCATTCCGCATAATGTTACGCTTTCTTTTCTCGGAGTTTCGTAATTCCAACGCACGAACGCATCACAAGTTAACCCGTCACAATTAGTCAGGCTGGATTCAATAGTTTCCATTTCCTGGTTACAAGTGGCCACAAGGTGTTGAAATGCAAACCCTCCCTGCAGCAGCAGCTCAGGTCACCTGAATGCGGGCAGAAACACCTGCTGGCGGAGGACGCACCACCTCACACAGCACAGCACTTTTTATGCTAATGACCCGTGCAAGCACTTCCCACCCACCACTTGCCTTGAGAGTGCAAGATTATTAACAGAGTCAGAAATCGGCAGGCATCTCTGTCACTGGTTGCTGGCTGCTCTTATTCTGAGTGAGGTGTCGTTATTTTCACATCGGATATGATCTGGAGACTTGTGCTCCTCGGCGGGGTGTGGGTCTGTCTTCTGGGTGCTGAAGGCAGAGGCCGCGGGGGGAGGACGGTGACTTTCCACCGGACTCAGCAGGATGAGAGCCAGGGGAAAGTGCGCACACGCACTAGGAGAGAAGCCAGCAGCTCATCTGGCACATCCAAGCTTTCTCACGGTCCATCCTTCTCTGCCTGCCGACTCCATCTGACTCCAGCCGAACACGAAGTCCTGGATGACAATACACATGAGGTAAGGTGTGTTTTTAAGTGTGTGAAGCTGAAGCCAATCAAACAAGTTAAGAGTAATAAAGAAGTGAAACTGTAATAGAAAGAAGAACTATGACATTAAACATGATTAATATATATATTAATATATATAAATGATCACCAATGTGGTGATCAATCATTGAACATGATTTTATTATTCTCATATTTATTCAGCCCATTCTGCAAGCCATGCTGTTTGAACATCTTTTTATTTAACTTTATAAGTGATATGTGTGAGTCTCCCTCCTCTCCCCTTCTCCTAGACAGGGTTTAATGGTGATGATGGCTCCTATGTAATTCTCACATGGGTGGGCGATGGCACAGGAGTGAGTATCCATCATGAAACACAACATGCCGCCTGCTTGTCTTTGTAGAAACACAGTCCCACTCAGAAACATGTGAATATTCAGGCTTTACACTGCAGTTGTTTCCAGCAGTTTCATCATTTCAACTTCACTTTTTCAGGCAGAATATATAATAAGTTTGTTTTTCTCAGTGTGCTCTGATTGGCACGAAATATATCCGTTTTAAGCATCCTATCTGAAAGCACTGTATGTCGTATGGAAATTGAAAAGTTACAACCACATTGATCCCAGGTGGTCCTGGTGCTGTCCACCATCAGCGCCCCCCTCGATTCTTTTCTAGAAGGCGGCTCTTCACGACTTTACAGAAGGTGAGTTGGTGTCAGCAGCACGTCCGTCCCGCTCTCTGTGCACAAACTCATGCACTGACAGCTTGACTTCATTCCCTCTCTTGTCAGTACGGATTATGGGAAGTCGTTCCATGACATTTCCCACCGGATCAACAACACTTTCATGAGGGAGGAGTTTGGAGTCAGTGTTGGACCAGGGAGCTCTGTGAGTTTGGTTTAGTTGTGACACCCGGCTTTTTTTTTTCATTATGAGGGTGTGAAGTAAGAGAGCTGTTAGAGTTTCATTTGGGGAACGTGCTCATACACAGGGAAGCGCAAGTGTAAACACATCTCACATTTTGCCATCTGTTCAACTCAGTGTCACATCTGCATCTGCATCACATTCTCCATCGATATATGCGGTGTGGTTGCTGCCATGTTCAAAAGCACACCCACAGAAATAGAAACATAAGAACACTTTGGTGCCAGTGACGGCAGCATGAAACAAAACCTTCAACAGTTAAACTTGACTGTACATTTAGCTCAGTGAGCAGAATGGCAGGATGTTTCTCTTTATTCAGCTTTCTCTGCATTATATTCCATCCCATAAAACTAAAAACCATGCTCAAGGATCATTGGCAGTAAACTATTTCATTTTGATATTTTCATCCTAACTTAACTTATGTTTTGTAACCTCTCATCAATCCTGCAAACATTCTTCAGATCTCCCGTCTGCGTTTATTGGTTCTAATCGACAGGTGATATTGACAGCGGACACACCGGTGTTGGACAATCCAGGGGGGGTCGTCTTCACCTCCACAGATGCCGGTGCGACCTTCAAGTTCATCCAACTCCCCTTCCACTTGGCTCAGCCGATCACGTACCACTTCCTCAACCCTGACTACCTGGTGGCCCTCAGCATTGACGTGAGTCTCACAGCTGATTCCTCCCTCTCTCCCTCTCTCTCTCTCTCTCTCTCTCTCTCTCTCTCTCTCTTTCTTTCTTGACATTTTTTTCTAACAAATGTTCAAGGTCTCAAGGTGGTTTCACTTGCTCAATGCGGTGTTCTGGGTCAAAACTATATGTCCACGCTCACACACACACACACACACACACACACACACACACACACACACACACACACACACACACACACACATCAAGCACACACCTTAAAGTAAAGGTAAACATTCCTCTGTTCCCTCCTGACATGCAGGGCGGTCTGTGGCTCTCTCTGGACTTTGGTGCCAAGTGGACAAAAGTTCATGATGGAGTGCATTCTTTCTCATGGTGAGAATAAACAGGAAACTAAACCACACACCAAATCCCAGTGTATCTACAGAAACATGACAGATGAACCTTATATTCAATGAAAGCTGAAGGGCAGGAGTAACGCAGGACTGGCAAATACATCATGACGCAGTAATATAATCTTACTTGAATGTACGATGCGGTATATGATATGCAGTATGTTTTAAAGTCATCCTTACAAACAGTTTCCGTGGACATTCTTGCAACATGTTTGGCATTTGTGAAATGTTTTGAACTTCTTCTTTCCGTCAGGGGGGCTGGTGTCAATTTGTTCTTCAGCTGCAGTCGAGTGGACACAGGTAGGAAACTGTAGAGGAAATCCACTTCCAGGGTGGAAAAGTACTTTGGGTGAGCTGGCTGTTAGCTCTGTATTTCCTCATTAGAGGAAATCATAAAATAATAAAAACACAATAAGACAATAGAACAACTAACAACTGCACTTACTGTCCGCACAATACAAACGTGGTGTGCATGGAATAAACCTCCATGACCAGTTGGGAGGCTGTCATACGTTTTAAGCAGAAGATGGTCCAGATTTACAACGATGTCCTCTGTGCTCATTTCTGTAGGGGAGAATTTTAGTGTGATTGTTTTTGTAAACTGTCTTCTTATTGTAACAGGGAAAAATTTATGCCATCATATGTGTGCTCTCTTGTGACCTCATTTTAACCCCTTATTAGTAGATGAACAGAGGAGTAGTTCTTTATCTGCATTCATGCCACACATATCTTGTTTTTATTCCTGAGAAGCTGCAGGGCAGATACTCCCACATTCTTGTTTTTTATAGTGTAAGTCACTGGATTATTCTCATTTCGAGGCTCTTTCTTTGTGGGGACTGTTGATCTCTGTAGAAGTGCTGAGCCCATTTGCAGATGCAATGTTGAATAAAGACCACAAAGACAGGCCTGAGATTTCCACAACAATGTCAAAGCTTAATTTATCAAAAAATATTCAGTCAAACATATTTACACATCCCAAAATCAAAAATTTGACTCAAATCAAGATTTGAAAGATGTAGCAGTTGGTCCACTAAAATATAAATAGGAGTTTTGTTTTCCAGTTTAAATATGGTCTAAGAAAAGTTTAGATGTCCCATTGAGCGCTTGTACGCTTGCTATCAAGTCTGGTTTCTTGCTGCTGCAGTTGAAGCGGACAAGAGAGGAGACTGGGTGCTGAAGAGGACGAAGGATCTGGGGAAGACCTTCACCATAATCCATGAGGACATCTACAGTTTTGGCTACATAGGAGCCTTTCTCTTCTTCTCTGTGATGGAGGATTTGGTGAGTTGTGATATAAAGTCACTAGTAACGCACTTGTCATTTTGTTCAGTAAGTGAGTATTTATACAGCACGTTACACTGTGTTGCTGGCAGAGATCCCCTCGTGTCATGTATTTCTCATCAGACCAGGGAGAGACGTTCAGTCGGGCGCTGCTGCCTTCTGCTTCCACTGAGCAGGTGAGAAATGAATATCTAAATACTGTCAGAGACAACACACATTAGCTTGAATACTTTCTGTGGTGCTAACTGAAATGTGTCCATAGCAACATGTAACTTCCTTATTTCATCAAAAATGTTGCTTTTTTTTTTTGTGTTTAAATTTTTACCAAAAGTCACATATTTTATTGACTCTAGAAAGAAAAAAAAATCAAACTATGCCAAGCACTACCACAGGAAATACACAGATGGTAATATATTAATTTCAGTTCTGGGAAACTTTTAAACTCTCCTGCCAAGTACTGCACTCACACAGACACACTCATGCTTTCAGTGGCTGGATGTTATAGAGGTTATTTCACCTTAGGCAGAAACATCAATGGCAACATTTCCTATTTTCACAACCAACTGAACACACAGCTGCTCTGGTGAAACATCCACCCCCCCCTACACACACACACACACACACACACACACACACATACAGTTACACACACACACACACACACACACACACACACACATACAGTTACACACACACACACATACACACACACACACATACAGTTACACACCCACTACATCTTGTTGACAGCACAAACATGCACTCTCTCTCACGATGATTAGACAAGGTTTATGGCAAAGAGTAAATTAGTCATCACAAAGTTTTTTTTGTTTATTTTTATTTATTTTTTTTAATCTCAAATCTAGATTTTCTCACCCACATGTGCTCCGTCTCCCTCGTCCCAATGTGTGTGTGTGTGTGTGTGTGTGTGTGTTTGCAGTTCTACTCGATCCTGGATGGAGATGAGGATATGCTCTTCATGCATGTGGACAACCCAGGAGGTAACTCCACTCAGAGGACATGCACAAGTGCACACCTACCTTAAAAACATGCTTGACACATATTCACACAACTCGGCTGAAGTTACAGCTCTCTCAGCCCCTTTTGTTGTAATGGAAAAGCTCAACGGTAAAAACCAGACTGGTTTCACAAGTTCTTGGTGTTGCTGACAAATCATCTTACTGAGTGTGTTTGTGCATTCAGGTCCAGCTGCTCAGTCTTTGTTCCCGTCTTTCCCCCTCCTGCTTTCTGTCTCATACAGTTCCTCTTTATACAGTCACGTCTATTTGATTCCTCTGTCATTAGTGTGATTCTGTCTCTGTAAAGTGTTCCAGTTGGTGCTGCGTGGTTTAAGTGATGGGGACTTTTGTACTGCTGAGATAAATAGGGGAGATATGGGGGTAGAGGGGCTTTATCTTTTGTTGGCTGGAGGGAGGGAGATTTAGGTTACACTGCAAAAGCTGACCATCATATCTTGGGATCAGGGAAAAACACAAGCGCGCACACACACACACACACACACATGCACGCGCACACTCAAGAAAAGTAAATCACTTCCATCACCTTCCTCAGCCGAGCTCGTCCTTCATGGCTGCAGCTGACATGTGTGTGAGTTTCACACAGTTAGAATATGACGGATGATGACGTGTGGCTGGCATCAGCTGACACCAGGTGCATCATTTCATTGTCACTACATTCAGTTTGACACATCACTCCCACCTTCAGATCTCATCGTTTAAGATATCTTGTGCCGGCGGTTTGCTTTCTGCTGGATGGTGACTAAAACCTGTAGATGTGAAGATTACAGGAAAAAAGAATCACTTTCAGTTCCTGTTGTTTCTATAAGAAAAGTAAGAAAACAAAAGCTGAGTAACCACGTCCTGTTTGCATGAGGAATGAGGTAGTCTGTTGAAAATGTGATGTTGATTTTGGAAAAACAGAAACTACCAGTGATCTGGACTGTGAGCTAATAGACTATCTCTAATAAGATATCACAGATTCACAGAAGACATTATACAGCTGTTTACAAGCAGTGAACTGATCTTCAGGAATAAAATCAACAACACACCTCGATCCAGAATTGGCCAAAATGGGTTTTAGTGTGTTGAGAGACTAAAGTTCTCCCTCTGCTTTTCTCCAGACACCTACTTTGGGACCATGTACACGTCGGACGACCGCGGGATCTTGTTCTCCAAGTCACTGGAGCGCCACCTGTTTGACGGGCAGAGGAAGAGCGATTTCACCAACATCACCTCACTGAGAGGAGTATACCTCACTAACAAACTAGACGAGGGTAGGCCATCCATCTCTTTGTCCACTCTGGATACACACACACACACACACACACACACACACACACACACACACACACACACCTGCACGCATCTGCACACATGCAAACCTTTTTTGGATGCCCTATATTTCTGCATTATTGGTGAAATCTTTTAGGATAATTCCGGTTTATTACAGCTTGAGTCTTATTTTCTGTAGCCTTGGCCATCATGTCTGTCACTTATAATAACGTCCATTATAATGAATGGACTCATTAAAGGTTTAAGCCAGTGGTTCCCAACCTGTTTTTGCTCTTATACTCTAACTGTAATTAGCTGACTTCCACAATGCATTAATTAATTAGCAGACATATTTCTTAATCTAGGCTTTAATTACTTTACTCACATCGAACTGCTGATCCAGTCATTCACCTTTTCATTTGAATATTATGACTCATGACCTTAACACTGTGTTTTGTTGCAGACGGCCGTGTTAGATCTGTCATCTCCTTTAACAGAGGAGGGATGTGGCGACAGCTTAATAAACCTGAGAACGTGGACTGTAGAGAGCAAATTAAGAGTGTACGTTACATGAATCCCTGTTTGCATTTGTGTACATTACATTATTGGAATTAGTCATTGTCGATTAAAGTGCCTTTGTGTCTTTCATCAGTGCAACCTTCATATCCATGGAGAACACAGTCGCAACAACCGAATAGTTCCCATGGTGGCGCTCTCTGAGCCCACTGCCATCGGCCTGGTCATCGCCCATGGTAATTTAACTGCTCCAGCTTCTGTTACACAGACAAGTGAAGTCAGAGTCAAACACTCGGCCCCTTTTTTCAGCTTTGAATGAGTGAACGATCAGCTGGAAATCTAATGTGTGATGATTAAAAGACGTATTTGGGATCATCTCCTCCCTTCTTCAGGCACTGTGGGTGATTCTCTGTCATCGTCGCAGCACCCAGACGTGTTCGTTTCCTCAGACGGGGGCTATAACTGGAGGGGGACACTGAGGGGACCTCACCACTACAGCATACTGGACTCTGGGGGTCTCATTGTGGCTGTGGAGGCTCAGCGCGAAGGACAAGTCAAAACTATCAAGTACTGAAAGGGATATTTGTTTACCTCATGCGCAGTTGACAAGTTAACACAATAAGAGGCAGAGAGAGTTGCAGTTATATGAGGTTTCTCATCACCAGGTTCTCCACAGACGAGGGCCAGTGCTGGAAGTCGTATAACTTCACTGACCAGCCCTTCTTCTTCGCAGGCCTGGCATCTGAGCCAGGCACCAAAGCCATGAATGTCAGTGTGTGGGGCTTCCGGCCCGAGGAGGACGGCCAGCCCATGTGGGTGGCCGTCACCATCGATTTCCAGAGCCTCATTACCAGAGAGTGTGAGTCGAGTCGCCGTAACATCTGCTAACATATGTAGCCTGCTCCTTCACAGCGCACGTTACCACCTGGTGGTAGGTGCGTGAAGCCTTACAGCAGTTACAGAAACTTAACAGTCCGGGATCTGGGACTTTCCCAAACTTAAACCTCTGAGAAGTCATGAGATTTAGGCGCATTAGGTTCCTCTAATTTCATTTCTGTTGCATTTCACAAACCAGCATGCTTTAAAAACAAGACACAAACAAGACTGAAAGGGCATCCAGTGTATCAAACCACTTAATTCGCTGTTTACCCTCCTGTTTTTGTGGTTTCTTAATGTCTCTGTAATCCTCTTTCATTTTTGTAACCACTTACTTTCTCAATCAGCTTCTTCCTGCATGAACGCACAGTTTTATGCCTGAGTTAGACCAGTTTTGGTTGATTGGTTTTTTTATTTTACATTTTACTCTGTTAGAAAAAAAGTGAAAGTTATTTGTTTTTTAGTATTAAACTCTAAATAATTAATACATGAATAGTTTAATACATGAATAGAATAGTTTATCTTGAACCTGACCTCTTTTTAGTTTTGAATATCTAATGATATAGAGAAACACTTGGAAATTTGGAGCCAATATTTTAATGGCTCTAATGTTTTCCTGCTCAGTTTTGCTGTGTGGTGACAGCAATAACTGTTGTTGCAGATTCAGAAGTGAAATGACAGTCATTGTTTTACCCTTGTAGTAGTAATCTTCCGGGTGATGTGACGGCGTATCTGCTTGACAAATTCAATCGACAGCACTGTGAGCGATGCCTGAAAGTAGATGGAAACGGAAACCGAATCTGGTGTTGTCTATTGAACAGGGAAATTAAGCACAAGAAACTTCTCCCCACATGACATGGAGAAGAATGGTTACACTCTGTGTTATGTTTTGCTGTGTTATATGTCCATGTAATGGAATATAAATGTATAAATATATATATATATATATATATATATGTTACATTTATTAACCAACCAGCCTTTTTAACTTTTTTTTGTTTATTACTAACTGAAAGAATTGCCCTTAACAGTTGTATCCTGATTGGTCGTCATGTGTTCTGTCAGGTAACGAGCAGGACTATGAGGAGTGGTTGGCTCATTCTACAGAGGGAGGAGACTCGGAGAGAAACGGCTGCGTCCTGGGTGTCAAGGAGACTTACAGGAGGCTGAAGAAACAATCTGTATGCAGAAATGGGAAAAGCTTTGTGGTGAGCAAGAAGCAAAGCCCCTGCTCGTGCACCAGAGAAGATTACTTATGGTGAGTCAGAGCATTTGTAGCTTGTTATTAGTGATTAGATGAAGAAATAAACAGAATGTGCCGTCTTTCAGGTCCAGATTGAAGAACATAAGCTTGTATGGGGAAGTGTTTTGGTCCCAGCATGGAGAATACTCTCCAGTGAACACACTCTCTGTCCTTTACAGTGACTACGGTTACTATCGTCATGTGAACACTTCCGAGTGTGTGAGACAACCCAACGCTCCAAATAAAACTCTGGAGGTCTGTTTGAATGGAGAGGAGGACGAGCTACTGACCGCAGGGTAATAATGCTCACTGCTTTTTTAAAACAAAGAGACACACATCCTGCCATCCATACTCACACACTTTGACCATGTTTGTAGGTATCGTAAGGTCCCGAGTAATAAGTGTGAGGGTGGGTTCAATCTTCAGCTCGCAGTGCAGACAGTCATCAGGCCCTGTGGTGTTAAACCCAGCCCTGGCCAACCTGCCAGGTCATCGTCTCCAGACACACACTTTGACACACCGGTCAGTAGATTTGTTGATCAGTCTGTGTACTTCCAGCTGCTCATGTTCAGTGTTTTCGGAGTGTAACAGCTGTTGTGTGTGTTTTCCAGCGAGAGAGGCTGGTGTTGATCCTGGTGTGTTCAGGAGCGGGACTCATCGTCCTGGTGGCTGTTGTTTCTGCTCTCCTTGCTGTCAGGAGAGTGGTTTATAGAAACAGGTGAGCTAGACACACACACACACACACACACACACACACACACACACACACACACACACACATACACATACACACACACACACACAGCTGTGCTGCATGTTCTTCTTGAACACTCAGCAGGAGTTGAGCATTGCTGTTTCCTGTCGCCCTCTGCAGGTCACCAGTGTACCGTTTCTCCAACCTGCAGATACAGGATGATGATAATGTTGAAAGCGCAACCAGCAGCAATGGCACCGTCTGCCAACAGGACTCAGATGATGTCAGACTTATTATCGCTCTTGTTTATTATTTTTTCTATAACACTTTGAGTTCAACATCACTTTCAGATTGTGAGATTTTACCAACTATACTAATACTTTTGTGCTCTTATTTTGACAGGATCTTATTGAATGACACATGACACATTTTGATGGACATAATAGACATTATGGATTGAAACCAGCTGTGCTGAAAAAGAATACCAACTCCATTTTGATGGACTAATCCCTCATATTTGGATGGGAGCAACCTTCATGCCAAAGTCTATGGATTTGAATGACAAGCATGAAAATGTCTTAATTTATTGAGCTTACTTCATTTTGTTGCTTTACTTTACTTTTATTGCTCTTCCATTTGTACAGTATTTTTTTTATTTCACTCTGTTTGCAGCACCTTTTTACTTCTGTAAAATGTGAAAACAAATTTGCATTTGTGAAAAATAAATTATTGCATATTCATCATTTTGAGTATGTTACATTTTAAAATATACACAACTAGTTTTAATGCACAATACATTTTTGCTTCAAAACCCTCCATCAGATGGCACTGGTGCTGCGGGAAACTGTCCCATCTGTCTCAAAGTGAGCATAGAAGAAGAAAGAGCAGGAATCAAAGATAGTTTATTAACAAGATGTATCACTCGTGAACTAGCTGCAAATACTCTTCAGTGTGGAAGTAACGTAAAACTGCCAAGCTGTGGCTTATAAATTAGTTGCTGTTTAATGGGATTTACACAAAAAAGGATCATTGCAAGTAGATCTAAATATTTATCTTTTCTTATGCTTAACTGTAAAGAAAATGATATATATTTCTGCTAGGAATTAATCAGACCCAGAGTGAGCATGGATTAAAATAACTGCTCTCTATATAGAAATGTGATATAGAAACATTTGAACACTGAACTCGTCAAGAAAGTTTAATGCATTTATAACGGGCCTCAATCTGAAGGCACAAATGGGAAACATGTTTCATTTAAAATGATGCAGTATTTTGCAGGAATTATTGTTTCTTGTATTGATGATGATGATATAATTTTATCGGTTAAAAATTTCATGCACAGATGCAAATTTACTAAATTACAATAACAAATTAGGCAACAAAACTAATCAAACAAAATAAGACTGAAGCTGAAATAACCCCTTGTATTATTTATTTATTTATTTATTGTTTTAATTGACTTGAATGTTAAGGAATGAGACGCTGTAAAAAGCCCAGTTTTTTTTTTTTTGATTCGCTTCGCTTTTGTCTGGTCTGCCGGCTCGTTCGTCTTTCATATTTTCGACGGAGTGGGGCCTCGCGCCTTCCTTTCCTGCTATACAGCTAGCTCAATTTTCATTACACGATTCACTCATATCAGGTTATGACATCCTGAACCACTGTAGGTCTTGTCGCTGTCGTGGCTATTGAACAGGTAAGAAAGGTGTGAGCGTTGATCCAGAGGAGATATTTTAACGTTAGATTCAAATATTACTGCGACTGAACATCCACGGGAGCTGCTTCGGTGTCAGTTAGCGAGCATCGACAGACGAGGAAGTTACACAGCAGACGATTAAACGTAGCTTTTGAAAATGTAGCTTGCAAGCTATGTACAGTACTTTCCAGTCCGTTAACTCTAGCCGTTAGCCGAGTGCACCATAACGACATGCTGCCTTGTAATAAACAGTTAAAGTAAAGCTAAACTGACGTTAACTGTAAAACCACAAACTAACTTTGTGTGTAAACCATTTCAGCTGTTAGCAACCCACGTCAGCTAAAGTTAGCGTCGCCCTGTAGTTGTTGTGGACCCCTGGCCACCCTGATAAGACACATGATTAAGTAAATCTGATGGTTTCATCTCTACAGGTTGTTAGCTGTGGAAACGGTGGCTGGAGGCTCGTTAAGATGGTCAGGGCTGGCGGTAAGTGCATTCTTTAAAAACTATACAATAGTATATAATATTATTATATATTGTGTGTTGTTTAAAATCTCCCAAATTGTGTTGATTAACAGTTGACGGCTAATCACTGTATGTCTTCGCTCTTCCAGGTATTTTGAAGTTAGCAGCGCTCATCTTTGTGTTCCTCCTAGCTGTCTTTCTGGCTTTCCAACTGCTGGAGATCAACATGGATTTCAATCTGAGCAGCATGATGTGTGAGTCACCTTCCTTGCATTTCAAAACTAGGATAAGAGCAAGTGGCAGGGGCTCGGTTGTAAAAGGAACATGACGCTTACTTAGAGGTGGTATTTTCGCTTTCCTTATTGTAGCCGGTTGTCTCTACATTACTGAAACTAGATATGGCATTTTTTTTTTATAACTGACCAGCTTTGATCATTGTTTGCTTTACCAGAACAGAAATACATGTTTTATTCAGAGGAGCAGAGTTTAATTATTAACATTTAGGTGACCACTGAAAATCTCATTAAAGGTGTAATATTTGCTTTTCAGCAAGATCTGTGCCAGTGGATGAAGCCCGTAAGTATGCTCAACTTTTTTTTGGTTTTGTTTTCCCAGTAACTGAACTAGTTCTAAATATGTTACTTTATACCAGTCGAACCAGTCAACACAGGAATGTTAATAATCAGCCTGGGTCACACCAAAATCACCACTCTCAGGTGTGTGTTAAGCTCAGCACTTGGCATTTAGAGTGTAAATGATAGAGTTTAAGTGGTACCATTGCTCTCTGTTCTGTGTCTGCACTGTTTTGTAAATAGGCTTTTGTGACTGGCTTACCTGTTAACTGATACTCTGCTATTTAGTCGATGTGAAAATGGGGTTTTCTTTTCACAGCAACAAAGCCAGTCAGGTATAAGTGTGGCCTGTCCAAGTCATGTCCGGCTGGACACTTTGCCTTCAAAATGGCGAGTGGAGCGGCCAGTGTAGTGGGACCCAGAATCTGCCTAGAGGACAAATTGTAAGTCAAGTGATGTACCGTTTATTACCGTTCCCAAGTGTTACTACACAAACCTGTTATGCCATCATGTTTGTACTATCTACTCAGCTGTAGCACCATCAGAAGTCATTAGTTTCTTTTCTGAGAAGACGCTTTGACTGCTGCAGCTTTCTTTAAGTGCATGGATGTCACTAATTATTAGAGACAGTGTACAAGACTTTTCAAACTTTTTTCCTCAGAGCTTTATTTCATAGCTCAGCAGCAATCAGGTACCATTTTAAAGACACAATCCTGCAGCTGCTTTCTGTGTTTGAAACGTACCAACTGAAGTCTGCAATCCATCAGTCAGTTGACAGAAAATTAGTCAGGCGTCTTTCATTTATCAAGCAAAAATGTCAAATATTCAATTTGAGGATTTCCTGTTTTTCTCTGCTTTAAACAATTATAAATTGAATATGTGGACTGTTGTTTAGACAAAATAAGATTGGAAAAAAAAAAGTTATACATTAAATTATGAATTGCTTAATAGCAAATAAACCCAACCATAATAACCATAGTTGCAGTCAGAGCAGATCACTTGTGCTTTGTTCTAAAACAGTCAGCTCATCTGTTAAAAGTCCTGCCTGGTGTAATGTAAGATAAACATGGAAAGATTATATGTGCATGCAAAAGTCCCAGAGCGTCTGTCTTATCAAACATATTTCCACTCTAACACTTTACTTTGAGTCAATCTGTTAGCATTTATAACACAATGATATAGTTTCACGCAGCTAGAAGTATATTTTAAAGCTTAAATTATTATATAATATTAACCAACAATTATAACTGAACTCAAATATTTCAACTGTGTTTTAACATGTTGTCACTTATTATCTGTTGAACTAGTTTTAGATGTTGACAAATACATTAAACACAAATGTGTATACAACTACATTCTAGTGTTTTATGAACTATGAAACAAATGAATTTATGGTGTCTATAAATAATGAATAGGGGGGCATACAGTAAATTTTGACCTTCGTGGCTGTACAGGGAGTGTCTTTTCCTGACAAGTGAAAGTATCCCCATGGATTCTGCTCTCATCACCTACTTCTTGTTGTAGAATAATGAGCAGTGTGAAGAACAATGTGGGGAGAGGAATCAACATTGCCCTGGTCCACGGTAACGTTATCAGTTCCACACCTTGAAGTCAAATACCTTTTTTTTATAAGTGAACAACTGTGGACGGTCATGTTACACTGCCACGTCACGCCTCAAGTGCTACAATGAATGGCACCATTTAACAAGAAGACGTCATGAGCCTGTCAGCAGAACATTACATAATATTATTGCCTGTTAATTATAACAATTTACATCACAAAGTTTGTTTCAAAACCATAATATATTGTGTCTAGAGGTGATAATATAGCACATGAGCAATGAGTCACTGCAGAGATTGTGTACTTAATGTAATAAAAGTTATATACGCTGTTGTTAATCAATAGTGATTAAAACTATAAAACTCCTCTGTGTCGTGTCGTGAGCATGAGATTTAAAGTGGGATCTTTTTCCTCCACAGGCAGAACAGGGGACGTTATGAAGACAGACTTTTTTGACATGTGGGCAGGAGGTGAGTACGTTTCCCAACCTTTTTGTTTTGGACATTTGCAAATACACACACACACACACACACACACACACACACACACACACTGTAACGTTGTGTTCACCATGTGTAACCTTGTGCAGATGTGGCTCCTTTAATTAAATTCCTGAAGGAAATTGAAGACGGGACAGTGGTGATGATGGCCTCATTTGATGATCCCTCAACAAAGTAAGGACTTTTCCCACAGTATCCCCTTGATTACTGTTACAATTTAGATTCACACAATTAATTTAAATTGCTTTAGTTATCTCTAATATTGATTGTGCCGCTGCCGGTGTGGCCGTGAAATAATTGTCTTCCTTCCTCTGTAGGCTCAACGATGAAGCCAGGAAGCTAATTGCTGATCTGGGCAGCTCAGTTATCACTAGTTTGGGTTTCCGGGATAACTGGATCTTTGTGGGAGGGAAAGGCATCAAAACCAAGAGTCCATTTGAGCAGGTAACACGACCCACAAAATCCTATTTTTACTTCAACTCTCTTTGACAAAGAGTTACACAATTTCAGCTGAATGATGAGAACAGCATCCTCGTCTTTCTCTACTCCCAGCAAATCCTCAGTGTTCAACACAACAACGCAAGTGTTTCCCCATCAGATGTTCATCAAGAGTTTGCCAGGTTAAGGCCGCTGAGAATCCTGATAGCAGATAACAGATATTTCACACAGCAGATTTTCACTTTTCATCTGCGGATCATGCAGAGTCTCATACCTGCTGCAGTTAGATCTGCACTCTGCGTGGCATCAGCTCAGGGAGCTGTAATGTAAGATGTAATGTAATTCGGTAATTCCTCAGTTAATGTGAGCACAACATTGTCGACACTTCATTCATCAAAGTGCAACCATTTTGTTTCTTTTCCTTGAAAGTGTGAACACATGTGGACCTTGTTCTTCCAGTTGTTAAAAGTGAGAGGTGACATGAAGTGCAGTTTGAGCACTATTACTTTTATATGAGCATACAGAGGTTGTGTATAACCTTATAATCTGTAATCTTTAAGCGACACTCCAACATTAAACAACCCGGTTCACATCAGCATAACAGTGGATTCTTTATGTCATGGCCTTTCCGTCTGTTCACTTTACATGAATGTCACACTCGTGTGAACAGGATATAATATCCATCGGACTATCAAGACGAAGCTGGTTTCATATTAAACACAATTTGTGAGTGTGTGTGATGTGTTTCCCTCTCCAGCACATAAAGAACAGCGCAGACACCAACAAATTTGAGGGATGGCCTGAGGTGTTGGAGATGGAAGGCTGCGTGCCCCAGAGACAGGACTGACTCTTGCTGTGACCGTAAGCCACCAGTTTCTCGTCGCCTCTGTCCACCTCGTCCTCCAGACATTCCTGTCCGTGTGAGACTTTTTAGTGGTTACATTTCTTTGGGGCTGAGAGAGGTCATTTTACACCTCTCACCCTAAAATCTTTTATTCAGATTTACTTAGAAGAACAACGTGTCTCTGGAAGATATTGGCAAGAAAGAGGAACGTCAGTGAGCCCTGAGCAGGACAGCGAAGCTCGGAACTCCCTGCACTTCTCCCTCCGCTTGGATACCATTACATAGATGCTTATTGGGTCTTGTAATCGGAACTAGCAGGTTGAGTGCACTGATTAGAAGGGACTTTGATTATTGGCATACATTCAGACTATCTGTAAGGTCCACAGACGTAGCTTGAGAGTGTTGGATTATTGCATTTCTGTTGAAGGAAATGGATGTCAAAGCTGAGACTTTTTTTTTTTGGGAGGCCAAATTTCTGTTGCCTGTTCCTTTGCCTTAATCTCATTGTGCTATTCACATTTTCTTTTGTTTTCATCATGTCATGATTCTCTGATTCCTTGTTTCAGTGTTGTGTTTATTTTGAAAAGATTAATATTAACAGGGTTTGAAGACGTCTCTGTTCATGATCTTATAACCAAATGCACCAAATTCACTGTGAACTTTGTAAATATTTGTTTAGAGGAGGACTCAGATTTGAGAGATCCTCATTTAACGAACCTTGTAATAATAATAATATAATTTCTTAAAATAAATGATATTGTTAGTAATATGTGTGCGTGTGGGTTAAAAGTGTGTTGTCTCATCTACAAGTGATATCTAGTTATTTCCTGTTTTAATTTTTTGTGTTCATATGCAGCAGACCTCATACTCGGAGCATGTAACGGCAATCAGTGTCACTTTACCTGTTAATCATTACTGTGTCAGTCTTGCCATTTTACAGCCACTTTCAAAGATGCATGAGGCTGTTGGCGTTCGGACTGATATACTGAAGTTCATGTGGTTGAAAGAAACACACACTGTTCCGTTAACCACTTGTCAGGTTTTTGTTTCGACTTTCTGTCTGATTTTCGGTTTCCAGTTTCTGTGGAAGGAATTTAAATGCAGCACCTACTTTTAAAAGAACACCAGCTGTATTTTTAAGGTCTTTTAAAGGCTGCTTGTACCAGGTTCTTCCAGCTGCTGCTAATTGACAATCAGCCTAATATGATACATCTGTGCAGCTGTGTTTGTAATGTGTGATTTCCTCACGTCTTTTCCCGTTACTTTGTCCATCACTCGTATGTCTACCGTCCCAGAACAGCTGCACCGGTGCTAATATGGCTGGTTTTATTATAGTGCAGTGAATACACACAGTGTGTGAGCGAGATGTCATTTTGCCCACCTCTTCATTTACAGGTTGTGGACAAATTAACACAAATGAAATTAGAATTTAACCCAATACAACACCACACAAAATGAACATGTAGAGTTTATTAAGTGCCTCTGTGACAGTCTCAACAAACTGAAAATGCAAAGCATAACAAAAGGTTGTATCAAGTGTGTGAGTGTATGCAGCCACTGTGTTTATCCCCTGTATTACACTTTTTAAAAAACTTTTTAAAGATTTTTTTAAGATGACTGTAACATCTGTTCACTGCTTCCAGGTGAAAAATAGCCTCTTGGCTCACAGTCAGCAGATTGTGACTGGTAAATAAACCAATGAATAAAAAAATAAAGTGTGAATGTTGAACATATTTCTTATTCCTTTTGTGAAAGACAAGACACTATTGTGAAAACACACTGCTTCCCCTCTCTCTCTCTCTCTCTCTCTCTCTCTCTGGTCCTTGAGGACATTTGAAAAGGTGTGGTGATACTGTTAAGAAACAATCAGCCCCGGGTTCATCAACAGAAATGTAGAAAGTGCAGAATGTGCACATGTTGTGCCACTTCCCCCTTTTATTATTCTAGAGAAGAGAGTGAATATAGCAGTTTGTTTCCTGTTTTTTCCAGCCGGCTGTAAAACGACCCTGAGACACAATCAAACAGTGAGCATCACCTCTATGGATCTCAACACTGTCATAGAACTGTATTGATTGTATATTTATTTTTGTTTTATATTTTGATATATTTGTTTTTATATTCTGATTTTGATTTGTTCATGATGAATAAAGCAGATATGGACTGAGGGTCCATAAAATTAAAAAGTTAAAATACTAAAGAAAATCTCAGTGGTGTGTGTCTCCTGATTTAAATGCACCACACTATGTTGTTATACTGTACAAGAAAATAACACTGAGGCAATACCTGCTGTTAAAGAGCTCATGGGTTTAAAGCGACAGGCAGGGGGCGCCATTGCTTCATATAATTCAGCCTGTGCTTCCTGTGCTTTGTAGCATCTACAGTACATGTGCTGTTTGTTGTTGTGCGTCAGTTATACAGTACATTAAATTTATGTCAGCCGCTCGCCTCCTTCTCATTTATGTCCTTCTCATTTATGACGTAATCACCTGCTTGTCCTCTGTGGGCGACCTTATCCGCAGCATATAACACATTCTCACAAATAAAAAAAAAAAAAAAAAATCAGGATGAGTGAGGCCTGTTCTGAAGAAGTGTAAATTTACACCAGATTTCTACCTATTGCATAATTCAGACATGAGAACAAATGTCAAGAGTTTCTATGTGCGCTTTGATTGTGTGTGTGTACAGGTTTTTATATGTGGCTGTTTTCATAATGGTGTTGTAATGGCTGCCGTAACATAATGTAACAACATGGACTCGACCTGCACGACAACCCTCGCACAGGATTATGGGAATTTCTTCCATCCTCCTTCTCAAAATATACTGACATTGTGTTACCTCAGTCTCAGACACAGAACAGTAAACCAACGAGTCTAACATGTACTCTCACTGTCATTTGTGTGTGTGTAGTCACTTCTAAACACACACACAGGATTGTATGTTGCACATGATTCCTCTCAGGGTTTGTCCCTCTGCCAGTGAAGTGGCCTTCAGAGTTCCCCTCCACACAGAGCTCTTCCTTATTCCCAGTAAATGAAAAAACGCTGCGGTGCTCTCCCTCTGATCTCATCTGAGCTCCACACACACACATACACACACACACACACACACACACACACACACACACACACACAAATACACACACCACATCCCTCTGACACTGAATATCCCCATGTGTGTATATGCAAGGGAGAGCATTTGTTTAGCAGCTGTTCGGTGCCTATAGTATCTGTTATGTCGGCCTTGCATATCAATACGTTATTGTTTGACTGTGTGCAGTTACAGATGTATGCCGTTACGCTGGTCGGCGTTCGTGTAGGCTGAACCTCCTCTGAGCTCCCGTGTCTCTGTGCTAAAAGATGAGCTGTAGGAGTGAAGCCTCTCCAACTCGTCTTATATAAGACATGCTATACGATGCATTATGTATGAACATAGAACATGTCATCACAGAAAAAACCTCTAATGATGAGACATCTCATGGGAGCCTGAGGGCAAAGCTGCATAAACACAGGACGATAACAGAAAAGGTGGCTCATTTTTTGTGTAGAACAAGACAAGTTATTTTCTTTCTCCCACTCTGCATGCTTCCCAGAATAAATCTGTCTGCTACACAAAGGTGCTCACCTCTCAAAGAAACTCTGAGGAGCTCAACTCAACATTTTCAGTTGCTGCGGTGTGACCTTTGAACCTTGCCCTTTCACCCCCCCCAATCAACTGGCTCTCATGCTTCAAAACAAATTTCTAAACTATTCCTCTACTCACCGGGAACCTTGCGATGAAAATGCATTTCCTCTCAACTTTGTCGCTGCACTTCTGTGACTTAAACACGTTCATGGCCTTAATTGCACTGCACAGATAACTATAGTTCTCACCGTGACTGTGAAGCGCACACCATTACCCTACACTGCTGACATGTCTTTCCACAGACCAACATACACACACTCCCATGCACCACATTTATACTCAACACCTGCCCTCAAACCCTTCCTGCTGAACCTTCATCCCCCCTCTGCCCTGTGAGTCATCTGAGCAGAAATCCCTCTGCGACCTCGGAGACATTTGAACTCTGAACTTTTCAGAACACAAATGTTGGCCTAAAGCAAAAAAAGGCTTTTCTGTTTTTGCACCCAGAATAACTTACAGGACGCAAACACTCAAGAATGACCACTGGTGGCCAGAATCATTATTACAATGGTCTATACTCAATTATCACATGGGGTTACTTCTTAGCATGTGCAAACTGCTGTATAATGTCCTATTGTCCTCTTTTTTTTTCAAGTCTGAGACATAACATTTTGTGCTACATTCATTTGGTAAAAACTTAGATACACACACCAGGAAAGATTTGGGGCTCAGTGTCTTGCTCAAGAGCATTTTGACTTGTGGGCAGGAGGAGCTGTGATTAAACCAGGAGCAAGAGTAAGAGAGTAAGAGACTAACCCTAACCCCACAACACAAAGCATGTATCCGCTACAAACTGCTGATGGGGAGTTTGAAAGGTAGGGCCTAACAAAAGACACTGCTATCATAGGAACTGGAGAATTCAGGGCCCACACTACAGGGACTGAAAGTCTAAATATCTTGGCCCCCTCTTTTTTTAAGTGTTTCATTTGATTCCCCTGACGTTACTGAAATACTAAGTCACTTCAGAACTTTAATGGAAATCATTTCCTCTCTATTAGAGTTTCTTGTGTCTCTACATCTGCCTGACATTGACGGTTTTGATTCTGGTAAAGGGCCCTTACACTGCAATTTCTGGGCTGTCACATACACAACAACAACACCGTCAAACACTGTAAAAATCTTTTGTTATCGTTCCTTTAAGGGCCCAAAAACTGTGTCTTGAAACGAGCTGTCAGGATTACTGTAACTTTTTGATGTCACAACACAGCTATGCCCCCAGTGCGACCTACCTGGACCCTGCATCCAGCCTTGCAGGATTTAATAAAAGTATTTACCTGAAATCTGCTATATTTTCATTTGATCACTCAGAAAACAGTCAGCCAATCAGAGGAGAGGCTCTGAGACTCTCTTCTGATTTGCTGACTGACCTGTTGTTGCTAGGGCTCCAGGGAGATCCCTGAGTGATCAGATGTAAAACGACACTGAGATGGTTTTTGGTACTAAAAAAAAATATGTCTTAAAATAAAACACAGGAAAAGTGTAGAATATGGGACCTTTAATATCCACTACGACAAAGAAATTTCACCGTGGCAAAAGTTTGTTTATTGTTTTGTTACATTTTCAAAACATGAGTTGATGACAAGTATCTTCTTGAATCTTTTCTTTTTGATGTACATCATAACACTCCCGACCCCAGGCTTTCATCACACGTTCTGACATGCCTGAAAACTGACTTTATAAGACTTTACTGGACCCAACTTGATACAATGAAACTTTAGAATTGTTATCGCACAGTCCAAATGGCACCTTCAGATGAATGCTTTGTGTTTTCAACATTTTTCCTTTAAAGGAAATCTTCACTCTGACTTCCACCCAGGCCATAATGTGTGGTATGAAGGTCCTGCTGCTGTTATCTATATGTTGCTGTATTGTCTGTAGTCTGAAACCCCTCCCTCAATCTGCCTCTTATCTGATACTGGACACCAAACAGGGCCCGGCCCTCTTGTTTACTTCCAGCTCTGCACATTAACCCTTCAACTTTTTCCACAACTGTTTCTTTCAGGGTTCCTCAACCCCCCCACACTCAACCCCCTTCCCCCTCAATATAAGCAGTGACCTCACTGCCCTTGCTCTCTGCCCCACCTCCAATCCTATAATGCTACACACACACACACACACACACACACACACCGATCCAGACAGCTGTGTTGGGTCTGTGGGAACTTCCTGCTGACCTCAGCACAGACACACAAACACTGTAGACACTCAACCGGATCGATTGCTTATCATATGGATCTTTTCACACAATCTGTATATTCCCAATTGGACAACAATCAGACAGACTGGACTTGACAGAACGAATCAGACTAAAAACTATTTTACATGGCTGAATATTCCTGGCGAATTCCATACAGTCTTTTTTTTCGTTGTTGTTATGACAGTGGATGTGATGTTTTTACGTTCCCATCATAACCAGTAAACCCGAAAACTCAATCAAATTTTTATACCAATAACGCGCACTAACCTTTTCACCCTCACTAATGTCAAACATTGCTCAAACACAATTACACACATGCTCCCTCTGGTTTTGTCTGTAAAACAAAGGTCTCATTCATCGCTGTCATTCTGACTTTTTCTTACTTCTTGCTCAGACAGTTTCACCGCTGGTGAAAAATAGACACACATCTGTTTTTTTTACTCACTGGCAGCCAGAGCAGTGCAAACCAGTGAGTCGATGACTTCCGCACTATATAATAAGACCTAACCATGCCTGTCTTGTTTGTAGTTGAGTATTACTTCCTCAAACTAGTGTTTTTTGTTTGTTTTTTGGTGGGCACTTGTTTTGTTGTACTTGTTCACAGCATCATTTGTAGAATTGGAACTACAGTCGTTTTTCAGTATTGTGTAGAAACCACTGACAAATATGTGAATATTATCTTTCTAAGCAGCTGTGTACTATTTGTGGTTTCAGGCTGCACAGCGTTGTGACGACAATATGAAGACGAGGATACAGAGTTTTCTACTCAGTGTTTTAGGAAATGGTGCTGTAGATGTTCAGGTAGAGGAAGTGGAGTTTGGACTTTTTCCGACATGCAATTTCAGCCCAGTAATTAATATTAAAAAAATAAATAAAAATGCACAGATGCTGCATGAAAAAACGTTATTTGTTTGATTTTATTAGAGGAGCTATATGTAAGTTTTGCTATCGCTACATAGCCAGCATTAGCATTAACAGCTGTTTACTTACCAGTCGGGAAGAAACGTTGCAAGTTCAGCATCAAACTTCATTCCTTTACTCGCCGACCCTTCTGTCACATTCGCATCACAGGCTTTCCCTTCGAGTCTCCTGCAGTTCAGCGTGCACTTTTGTTTTCACCTACCTGAGTTTGTGAGTGAGTTCATGCAGACATTACAACACATTAAAGCTGTCTGGAAGAATATTGTTAATGTGACCAAATGCACCTTCACTGCTGTGACCACAAAGTCTGCCTCATTCATTATGCAACGTCTAGACAACACTCTCCTCTACTTTCTCTGATTGAGCACTATCCCTCATAAAGCTGGGATTCCTTTACAAAGTGATGCACAGAGCTTTAGGGCATCAGTGCTATTTGTAGTATATTAAAAAGTATCAGAGTGATTACATACGTACTAGCAGAGCCATAACCATGCCAGATGGTATTGAGAAAGCAGCGAGAGCAGGAAATCACACTGTACTTTTCTGGCCAGCCACTGCAGCCGTTTCCCATAAATACATCCACCTCATAAATTCCACTGCATCAGTTTGCATGGCCCTCACTTCACAACACATACTTAAGTACGGCTTTAAGCTGTTTGACTGTCATTCCATTGAGTTTTTGTCATCGCAGCGGATTCTTGGTGTGTTTTTAGCCGTATTAGCCGTTTCTACTGCACAGTAGCAGGGCTGGCTGTTGTTGTTGTGCTGGTTTTGCTTTTGCACCCCTACATATCTTAAGGTTTTTTTTTTTTTTAAGATATGTTTTTGGGCTTTTGTGCCTTTATTGGACAGGATAGTGGAGAGAGACAGGAAATGAGGAGGCAGAGAGAGGGGGAATGACATGCAGTCTCTTTATTTATTTAATGTTTATTTTAGGGGCAAATATATTGCATGAACCAATGCCACATACCAAAGCATTTGTAGCCCATGCTAGTTTGCAATGCATGGACCTTTAAAATACATAAACTCAACTCAAAAATACCTACAAAACAGCACAAAACACAAGCAATGATTCAATAAAATCACCTTAAATAATCAATGAATTAGATTATCATCCATGCAGGTTTGATACAGCCTAACAACAAAAACATAAATTGTTTATTAGATAGAGTCCAGATTTTTGAGGACACACTGGGATTCATTTTTGCAGATATCTTAGGTTATCTACTGATTCTTATAACTTGTCTTTGACTGCAGCGGGCTTCGGGTGGGATTCTTACTGAACTCAAGGAAGTCAGGATGTCAGAATTGTCATCACTCTAATATGAGCCTACTGTATGTGCATGTTTACTGTGTGAAACTGCACAAGCACAGATGAGAGCCGGTGCACTGAACGAGCCTCCAAACATCCTATGCAGTGTTTTCTTACTGGAGTTTGTCTGCAAGCATGTACAGCTGAACACTGTTGAACTTTACACCCTGTTCTGCACGAGCAGCCTTGCATGCAAACTCAGAAGCATACCCATGTTGGCTATGAAATGTTTTTTTGCAGGGGAGCCCACAAGGGTGGGGTCATCAGCTGAGCCACATGTCTGCAGTGGTTTGAGGTTTCACTGTGAGCGCTGTGTTAGATAATGTCCAAGGGTGATACAGTAGTTGTTTTGTTGGATATATTGTCATTTGGTAGCGCTGTAGAGCTCCGAGTCGGGGGAACATGATTCAAGCTGATCAGTATGCTGCAAGGATTTCCTCTTATTGTATCACGGCCTGTCTTCTCAGAATGACAAAGAGGTTGTTGTTGTCTTCTAATCCCTTACTCTATTTCACATGGGTGGAGGTACAAGATCAAATTATCATATAAGGTGTTAAAAGTAACAGCATGTGGCTATATGAGGCGAGTCTTCAGATACTGTAATACACTAAATTAAATGGGTCCCATAGAAGAAGTGTTTTGACTGGAAAGGCCTCAGAGCTTGAGAGCAGACTGAACAAACACAGTCCACTAATGGCAGTCATGTTGCTTCACCATTTGCTCGTGCATACTTTGAGATCCTGCCAAGCCAACTGTATACGCTGTAGGTGACGGTATTTCACAGTTTCCCCGGCTGTACAAACGCAGGACTGTCTGCTGTGTGTTTTTGCTTCCATAAAAAGGATGCAGGTGTGTAGGTTTAACCTGTACCTACACCTCATGGTATGCCCTGATACACACACACACACACACACACACACAGGTTCTATGAGAGGTGTGTTGCCTCGCACTCCCAGGTGATTCTTGGTAAAAAATAACTTGTGCTCAACCCTGAGGGCCCTCGAGTGTCAACAGAGTCTCACACCTCCATGGTCGTGAGTTGTTTTTTTACCGAATTGGTTGATTCTAGTGTCCAAGAGGACGTGCACGCAAAAATACACTCATTCACACACACGCAGCACTTGTGCATGCTTCTCTTTGGAGGAGCTGGCTCCCAGGACTAAAAGTTGGACAGCGCGCTGCAGAGCATGCAGCGGTTGCGCAGTAGACCTACATTACATCTGTACGGAAGGTATGTGTGTACCTATGCACATATGTTTCAGCTGAAGCCTCTGCAAAAACATTGTTAATCACTGCAGCTGACTTCCCTCTGACTCATCCCGTCAGATGTTGATGCTTCATAGTAACACGGGGAGTGAAGGTCACTGAACCTTCAGAGGGTGTTGCAATCTTGCTCCTCAGGTGACCAATGGGAATCCAGAAATACCTGGTGATAGCAGGGCAGGGGAGGGGCCTTGCTCTGGCAAAACAAGATCTTTATGTGTGTGTGTGTGTGTGTGTTTGTGTGTGTGTGACAGAATGTGTGCCACAGGGTGTGGTGTAGGAGGGAGGTGGAGGTATTGGTGGTGGTTGGGGTTAACAGGATTGATAAGGTGATTGTGAAAAACATGCTCCTGAGGTGATTGGACAGATGACAGGGGGCGTTGTCTCGTCCAACTGGTTCCAAATATTTGGAGGGTTTGCACGAGCCGTATAGTGCGTGTGTGTTTCTGCCTGAGTGTTTATGTTTTCGACCTCGATGTGTTTGGATTTCATTGTCTGCATGATTGCCTGTGTGTATATCCACCGCTCGAGAGCCATATGTGTTTCATTTCAGCCCCGACACAATCCCTCTCAGATCATTTTTCATAACATCTCTGATCTCTGCCCCTCACAGCAAATGGCCTCCCATGTCACACGAGCCGTGTGGAAACGCAACACCATTTGGCCCAAAGCTGTCCAAATATGGCCCGCAGCCCATTTGGTCACACCCGCCCACGCCTCCAAGGCTAGCATAAGAAATCGTTCATCATGTTCCTAATTCAATCAACAGCAATTTCATTACTAGAGCACAACAGAGACAGATAACGATGGTTCTCGTCTTCCCTGCTCTGTCTTTTCAAACCATTCAAGTGTTTTTCAATGGCAAACATAATTACCAGCAGCACATGTTGTGCAAAATGCTAACAGCAGCCAAGGACAAAACCCCCTCTGTCTCCATTGGCTAGGCACGGGGAATGTTGTGTGAGCCATAGAATCAACTCATTTGGGCTCTATTTGCCTTTATTATGTGACCTCAATATCAAGCCTATCATTTTCTCCGCCATTGTTCGAAAACCCTCGCCACTGTTTCTCCCACTCTCTCCCTCCTCCAGTAATCTGCGTCGGTTTGGTGATAATTATAGCTTACTGGAAGAGATGTGGCTGGCTGTGAGCTCTGCCTCTTGGGTAGAGAAAACATCAGGAAAAAACAAGGAGATTTTCATTTTCCCTTTTTCCTCCTGTGGGGGACAGAATCCTGGGCTGTGTGGGTGACATATGGGGGGAGAAACAGGATTGCTGCTGCTTTTCTCTCCCTCTTGTCTTGGTTTAACTTCCTGCCAAAAAGTGGGCTGCAGGGGTGGATGCTTTGCTGCTGTCATGATTTGATCTTCTTTCTTCTTTCCCACTCAGACAACCCTGAATTCATATACCTCCTCACACACACATACAAAATAACTAAAGGCCCACTTAAGTGCTGTGAAGGAAACAGTGGTAATGGTTTCCAGTATGTCTCTGAGAGTGTGTGTCTGCCCTCTTGATATTGAGCAAATGTCTGAAGCACATGTATGCATGCATGCGTCTGTGTGTGTGTGTGTGTGTGTGTGTGTGTGTGTGTGTGTGTCTAAAGGTTCTCAGTGGTCTGATCCTGTTACACTAATGGCTGCAGTCTTGCCATCCTTTAATGGCATACAGAGTTCACAAGGGACGGATGGATGACACAGGAAAGACTGAGACGTACACACACACACACACACTTTTACACATGAGCATGGCACATGCATGCACGCAGTGTATACACACATGAATTGTACAAAGCAACAAAGGAGCACATCTCCATTACTAGGGACTGTTACATAGACGGCCATTTAATCATAGAGACAACTTGTCTTTCACTTAACAAGCTCTGGCAGTTTAAAACCCCATATCTTCCTCTTCATATCTTGGCATGTGTATTTCTACACATAGTATCACCACTAACACAGAACATATGCTGCAGTACGTTGCTGATTTGATAACATTAGGACCCCCTTCTTTCCCCTTTTGAAATAGTTTCGAACGGTATTATCTCTAATTATAATTTCAACCGTAAAATCCGCTTCAGTCACGAGGGGAGGATGCACACAATGTGGAAGATACACAGAGATCAAAGCAAAGTCACTAAGTGCTCCTCATATATAGGAGTGTTTTCCTAATGTTTTGTGCTGTTTGTGCTCCTTTGCTTGCAGTTTGCACACTTCCCCTATATTCCTATTTATAACGTTCCAGCTCCCTTGCCTTAGAGGAAGAGAAGTGCATTGTTGTTGTTTGTTTGCAGACTGAAAATGCTCACATACAGTATTTCTCTGTCAAATGGGAGCGGCGGTAGCCTAGAGGTTAAAGAAGCAGGGTTATCTTTAGAAAAAAATTAAAACTGGCTGATTTCCCAGGATGGGCTGGGAAAATGTGTAGGGAAGAAAGTGTAAAGTTCTTATATATAATAATAATAATAATACTCTGATTGCTCTGAAGATGTAATCATCTATCTTTTCTTCATCGCACATAGAAACACACCTTCCTGTTTGTGTTGTGGAGCTAATAAACAATGTTTTTACCTCTGTCGGTTTGGTTGCTGAGCCTGTCTGATTTAATAGTTTGGTGGTAAACTATGACCTGTGACCTGTGTTGTTAGACGCAAGGTGCTCCTCCCTTGGTGATAGAGAGACAGTTGACTTGTGTTTTGCAAATGTTGACATAGTTAACAGTTTTAACACAGACCCTGCAGAGAGAGGAAAGGCTCCACTGTGGTCATAAAACTCTGCTTAGACTAAAGAGGGGCCTACAGGCGGGCTAATAAATTTTGGTATATGGTTGTGGTTTCGTGTGTTTCTGTTCGCATCAGTCTCGAGATACTTTCTTCAGTCTACAGTCCTGTATAGACAGAAGTTAAACAAATGCACATATGAATGTACAATATAGCATGTCCATAGGAGCAGCTGCAGCCTCGCATCATGCCCGCTGCTTCGTCTCCAGAGGAGTGGAGTTTATCAGGTGTCAGCCAGCCAGAACTGCGTCGTTACAGGCCGTATAAAAAGCCCAGACTCAGCTTCCTCAGCAGGAGCTCATTGTTGCTACCCTCAGATCCTGGCTCACAGCTTTACAGCAGACTTCACAGGAACAACTCGGGAACACAACACAAGAGATACAAACAAAAAATGATGCAAAAAAAAAAAACATTCAGGTCTCCTCTGAGTTGCATTTATATTCTACTAATTTGTTTTAGCAGTGATGTTTTGGGAACGTTTTGGGAACAAAATGCTCCATTGTTGCTGTTGGAAGTTAAGACATTTCTCTGTAATTTCTAGGAGACGAGGTTGCATAAAAAGCAGTTGGATTTGTGTAAAGTAATCCGGTGATCATCTGCTCCCTGTAAACTGCTGTCACTGTGTTTCCCCTTTACCACAGCTTCAGTAATCGACAGCACCTGTATCTGTGCTGTGTACAGTAAAGAAACCCCCATCAGACTTTTAAAGATTTCTTTGAAAGACGGATCATCAGCCGTAGTGAGCCACAAGCACACTGAACGTATAAAAACAGCCAATTATTTGGTTTCACTTGTCACACCAGAGAAGGTGACCTTCCAACCAAACAGGTGATGCATGCATGGAAAAATCGTGGCGGTTGAGCAGCTGCGGCGCTCACTTCAGTGATCGTTACCTTTGGTCAGGGTGAGTGTGGTTTCTAATTTTGTCTTCGTGATGCTCTGACCGCAGAAGGTCTTGTTTGTTTATCAGCTCTTTCCGACCCATGTTTCCATTTCCGGAGTGATACGCCCTGTGCTATCAGGCTACTTAGGATCACCCAGGACTCTTAAACACAGATCCTCTGTCTGTCACTCAATCAACACGCACACACACTCAACACACACACAACTGTATTCGACACCCGCCGCCCATTGCTATCACAGCTGAGATGAGTGTGCATCTGTGTCAGGTTTTGTGAGGCCTCCCGCTAATCCATCTCCATCGCCGATTGTCTCCTTTTATCCATGTGACACTTTCCAAAACACCACACACCTCTTACATGAACTCATCCGTAACAAACCTTTCCTAATTCACCTCCATGTCCTTGTGAACGGCAGCCTTATTACCGCTTATGAAATCTGGCACCTTGCAAGGTTGTTTGTCACCGCACATATGCTTTTTTTTTCGCCCCACACCCATTCTGCTTCACACACTACAACAGGTAGGGCTGGTTTCCAGTGATTGTGTTAGTAGAGCAAACAATGTATCTCATTTGCTTAGGGAAAATTGCCTGTCCTACTGGAAAGTGGATAATGTTTGTACTGTGCGGGATGTGAAAAAAAAACAAAAAACTCCAGGTGGCTTTTTCTCATTGTTTGATCTGGGTCTAGACATGAGCAATCACACTTCACTGCACATAGATTGATGTGAGAGACAGTATAGCATTTGCAATATACTGACAGCAAGCTGCTAATGCATTGCTTTGTGTGTGTGTGTCACTTGGTGCAATGTTTAAACAATGTGAAAACCTGAAATGTGTTTTTCGGGGGAAGAAATTGTGGCTTTTTTATCTACTATATTAAACCAGTATGTGGGAAGAGCTTGAAATAATAGCTTTTTGGTTGTTATTTGTGCAAAGCTTTTTATCTCCTACTCTTCCGCATTCTCTTCCAGCTCCCATTCCTATTCGCTGCCTGTAATGAAATTGCTTTCATACCCTTTCATTCATCAACTCCAGAGTCACTAAGAGTAATGGTAATGAGGTAATGGGTGACGTCTGCTTCTCCTTCCGTTGCCTTTCCCCACACTTCCCCATCATCCGTCTTCCTCCCTGCCTGCCTTCTAGTACATACCAGTCGCTGCCTCTTTAATGGAGTAAATCTCACTGTTCTTAATTATTAGTTTTTCCTCTCTTCTGTTTTCTGTTTTCCTTCAAGTCAACTAACAGCAATTGTGTTGTCACATGTGAGGCCCACAGCTGAAGAAGTCCCCCAAAAATCACAGGGGGATTTATAGTATATGTATTTATTTTCATTTTCCCATCAGTGCTCATTCAACTCTTTGTATATATTGGTACTTTCCTTCTATTGTGCACATACTAAAAAGCAAGTAAGCATTACGGTTCATGTGCCATAATAAGCAGCACATAGGTTCAACTATCTATACGTTGGCTTGTCTGAAGATTGAAACTAAAATGTTTTTACCTTTACTATTATTGCTACTGGTAGTTTTCCAATATGGCACTAAACAAAAGCAGTTTACAGTGTTAACAGTGGCCGATTTAACACTTCATGGTCATTTTTAAAAACAATATGGCCCAGATTTGAGATCTAAGTAGTCAGCATGTTCAGCTAATCCATGAAGACATGAAAATAAAAGAGCAGTACTGCATAGCAGGGTAGAGCTACGTGACTAACCCAAGTATAAAATGCAGAATTATAAAAGAAAATATCTAATACCAGACTTTTATTTCTTTCTAACATGACATGCAGATGTTTACTATTGAAAGTGCACAGGGCTTTTCTAATCTAACCTGCACCTGCATATAATAATATAGTTAGCTAATAGCTAAATGTAGGTAACAAGCTAGTTAGCAAGGCATGCTAATGTTTTTAGTTTATGAGCAGACAAACAGATTTAATACATTTCTTACACTTTTGCTCATGAATTTTTGGTTTTAGAAATGTGATTTAAAAAAGATTTTTTTGTTTTATGTTTTAATTTATCCATAACTCGTGCAAAAAGTTGCTGTATGTCACTGAGTACACAACAAAGTAGAAAGAAAGGAAGCATTGTTTGCTTCTTGATGCTCCTGCATGTAGTTAACAGCTGAAACATTTAAAGTTTGGAAGAGGCAGTGTGGCATTAGTTTTTATGAAGCAGTGGTTAAGTGTGGCCTGGATGTTTTCATTGGCGTTGAGGAGAAAGAGAACAACTGCCACTGGCTGCAAAATGACGACCAATGCACTGAATCCAAGTCACAGTGCGTAGAAGGCAGCCATTGCTTGGACAAAACCGGGCTTCTAGGAAAAAACCTCTGGCTGAGAGGTTTTTAATGTTGTCAGTCAATCTAATGAATTTTATGTTCCCAGAGTAACCAGAAAAACACAATGGCTAGGCTATTGTGGACTTTCCACATTCGTGCTGGTTGCAGTCACATCAAGATATTTGGTTGGCTTCTGGTGTTTCTCCATAATCAAATTGTTCTGATTGAGAATCGGTACAAAAATGAAATCACACAAAGCTGACGCCCGGATCTTCCCCTTGTCAATGCAGAAACAGTAAAAGTAAAAAAATGCAGTATTTTTTATGCAACACATCTCTCAGGAGATATTGCCCATCCCCCTGAAAAAACCTCCTTATTTTGCAGGGAACTGTATCTTTAGGGGACAAATGCAAATATAATCCATACGGCATTGTGTAGCAAAGAAAGACACAACACACCCAATCATAGACAATACTCCTGACTGACATATTGTACTCCTAGAATCACATTTCCACCGCTTTCATAACCAAAGACGTTAAGCTATGAAGCGTTCTGTATTCTAATGTATGTAAAACCTTTTCGGGTTTTTACGGAGAGCGTCCTTGCAGCAAGGTGAAGACATGTAAATTGTGTCACAGTGTGTCTGCATGAAATCAACTTATTATCGAGATTGGAGGGGGGTTTCAATCACAGAGCTGATTGCCAAGTGCAAGTGAAGAGTGGAGATTGATCACAAATGTAATTTTCGACATATGTGGCACAAGCAGAGAGAGCTGATGAATATCTCAAATCAGGTTATGTTGACCCGCTGGCTTTCCTTTCTCAATTTGCATGTGTGATTTTTTTTGTGTGCATGTCCACGCGCATGAGCTTTGGGTCTTACGCAGATAATTTCTTGCGTCAGTTCAATTTCATGTTTCCACATGAAATTATTATGACAGGGAAAAAAGTGTTACAAAACTTGAGTGTTCTAGTTGTTGCCTCATCCCAAGTGACCTCATAACACACAATCAGAAGATATGACACAAGTATCATCGCCAGGAAAACAAAATATGAAGTCAAATGCTGGTAACTCAAAATAAATGTCTTACAACCAATGAAAACAAATAAATATTAACATTACTGGACAGCACAGATCCTACTTTTCTTTATCAGTCCCAGTCAGCAATTCCTGTCAGACTCTCACTCTTATCTGGAGGTAATTAGAAGTAGAGGTCACTCACAGCACCCCCCCCCACCCCCCCACCCCCACCTGGCCAGGTGCGGAAAAGTTTACAGGCTTTCGGTTGATGTGTATGAGGAAGTAAGATTTCTCTCTATCTTTATCTCTCTTATCAAAAAAGCACAATAACTTAATTAAAATATTAAAAGTTTCAAAGAGACAACAATATAAAAACATTTTATTCTGATTTGTATGCTTTTATCAATGTAATGTCCTTCACTGGGTGTTATTGTTTAAGAAATAATAAGTAAGTTTAGAAATTTGTAATTCAAATTCTTAGTGGCTTTTCCAGCACTTAAATCATTGAAATTAACTAATATAAATCAAAGAACACAACGCAATAAACAACAAAAGGGACACAAGTTCACAATAAAAATAATATGTAGATATTATTTTTCTTCCCTTAAATAAATTTTGAAAATGGAACCAAACTTCATGGAAACCCTCCCTCCC